>NW_020653337.1:7980429-8047091 GCF_003589595.1 Hyposmocoma kahamanoa
TATTATTATAAATTAAATAGAAATGTAATGTTATATAATGTTAAGACTATTAATTAGTTTATACCTAAATTAAGAAATTTTAAAACTAAGTATACACTTGTATTTAAAAAGTTGCTTGCCTCATCTGGGAATCAAACCGATTAAGTGTAAAAAAAATAAATATTTTTATGATGCCGATAGAAAGGGTCAATTATAAGGATTAATTCCTTTTAAGTACTACAATATCTTAAATCAAAGGAACACCGTTGAGTTATACAATTTATTGAAACACTTTTACCATGGTATAACTCAAGAGTTTATGGTCGACGAATCTATCGTCACTAACTACATCATCTAATACTTGAATAGAAATTTTTTTCTTCTTCGATTAACCGCCAGGAGTGCTGCACAATCTGTCGTAAACAATTATGAAATGTTTTATACAATCGCTAACGGCTACCAATAGTGTAGAAGTACAAATCCTTTACAACTTCGAGAGAAATCCGTTTGATATTATCTATACCGTCACGCAAAATGACTAAGGTACTATGCTATAACGATGTTGTCTAGTTACGAATAAGGTACGTGTTTTTAACTAGAAGAGTAGGTATCTAACGGTTTAGTGAAATTTGTTCTACTAACTACTTGTCGAATAGTGCAAAACTCTTAGAAGGATCTGCCTTACTTCTCACCAGAAAGACAGCGCACTAGCAATTTCAACTGCCAACTTTCTCTAAACGGGCAACCTTCAAAGGTATATTCAAATTCAAATCGCAGTCTCCGCTCGAAACTCAAGGGCATTATTCAAGGTTCCTGAAACTCTGCAACTTTTGTTGCCATGTTACATTGTTTTCTTTTTCACGATCATTTATTTATTTTATAGTAATTGGGCAAAATAAAAAATCAGAGACAAAAATTGACGCATTTAAGTATTGAAGCTAAATTTCGAAATTTCAGAGCAAAACTCTCTTCGCGAAAGACCAATAAAATAGCATTTTGAATGGGGTAGACAGAATAATTAGGCTGCAACCTAGCCAATTTTACTAGACAACGGAACAAGTCGCGACAAGAAGCGATACCGCATTAATTATTCGAGCGAAACAAGAAAGGGGCCGCCCTATTTCCAATATTTATGTGTTGTCGATGACTCCGCGAAAATAGCGGGCGTCGACTCCTTTTTAAAACGCGAAGAAAGGGCCGAGAAAGGCCGCCGGGAAACCGGGCTTTCTTAATGCACAAACACCACTCCGCCTCACCTGGCTTGATTTATTGGACGGCTTTGTTCGCCGCTCGTTACAAGCTTGTTGTTGCGTTTTTAATTTATTTCCTTGGCGAATTTTGCGCGTTAATATTTAGTTAGATAATAACGCGGCAGTAATGGGAGGAAATCGCTTTGCCCGCCAATATTGGCTGGCTTGCTTCTGAGCAGGATTTATGAAAATTTGCTTTCAGCTAATATGTAAATAGGTACAGTAAATGATTTTTATAAAAAAAAAATACTTAAAATTTACTACTAATTTTAGCCAACTCAGTACATTGCGCTGAGACATATCTACTACGTACTTTAACTAGTATTTATAAATTATACTATGTCCGAGTAGATGAATTTAAAAATGTTTCAACTATTGTAAAACAATGTAAAGCGCACTATAAAAAACCAAATTCACTGTAATAGTGAACACTAGCATCTATAGTTGTATTTAGATCGCTGAAGCAGAAGACGACAGAGCAGTGGCATGGTTCATGAATGAAAGCGAATTTCGAAGCGGTCGTCGCCACAAACTGGCAGCCACAAACACGACTGATTGCTATTCGACGAGCGTTTTCTCTAACACTTTGAATATATTTGTGGCCAATTACCGCTTGAGTTTTAAAAGCGAGTGAGAATAATTTTCTTGTTCAAAAACTACGTGAAAATTTTTGAGTAGTGGTTCTTCTACTGCTTAGTGTGCCGCTTCTCTACGAAGTTTACGACCATCATGACTATTCTCATTTTTGAAGCCACTGCACGAAAGATGGAACGTGTGCTTAGGTGGGGTTAGAGACTGGTTAGTCTCTCTGATTCTTCAACCACGAGGTTTTCTTTCTGCCACTACTACGCTTTCCTTGTGTTTTTCCCCTGCATTATTAGTTGAAGAATCCGGTATCTATTGCCCCTCATTATATGGCCAAAATACTACAGCTTCCTTTCCTTTACAGTTCTAAGTAGTTCCAACTTTGTTCGAATTCGACGAAGAACCTCACCATTGATGACCTTTTATGCCCACATTATGCCAAGCATACGTCGTACAGCTACATGCTAAAGTACTCCAGTTTTGAGCATAATGCTGGAATCAAGATCCAACACTCCATACCAAACAGCAAGATACTGAAAACATAACAGCGGACTAAACGCATGCGGAGTTTAAGGTTCAACCTTCTACAACAAAATCTTTTTCATTTTCATGAAGGCACTTCGTGCCTGTTCTGTGCGAGTACGATAATAAAGAGAGTAGTGATATATGATAATAATGAGTAATGGTTAGGAGGACGTTACTAATACCTGTCAGTGCAAAGATGCTCAGGCAGTTAATGACAATAAAATAGATATTTTGCCAGGTGGTACAGCGGTCGCCCTGACATGGCACAGACGGAAGTGGGATTCCTCTCAGATCGAAGGGATTTTTCTCTGTGTTCGATCTTTTCATTCATAATTGTAATAAACTAGTGTAAAATGAAATAGCGTGGTAGTAAAACAACGTACTACTTGCAATCAATGTTACAAAAATATATTTTTGTCACTCATATTCAAATTTCCTTATCTTCAAATATTAATAAATTTGTTACATCGATTACAGACTTTTGAAACATATCAATAATAAATTAAAGAATTTATTGCATAACATATTATTCGTAATGTTAATTCTGCTCCAGAAATTAGTTGTATCAAAAAACCCACCTGCGTAACGAAATATTAATAACCATATAACCCCATGTCCAACATTGCGGCGACATGCAAAATTATACAGAGAGGGTGACATTTTGCGATCGTACGATCTTCACCCTTCCGTCGTCGTCAGTCATCAGTCATCGCCGTCAGCGGCTAAGCGGCCTCATTCAAATTGCCGGCCGATGACGCCGTACTTTCGCGACCCCTGGTTTGTCTACGGTTATTGGCAACACAGAATACGCGCTCAGATACGACACTTACTTAATCATCATCCGAACCAGAAAGAAAAACTCGTGTCTAATTGGTTTCATTGGATGCTGATGATTTTCCAACACACTTTCCCCCGAGAGCCTTAGTACTGTATTTCATTATCATCATCATCAACCTATTTATATGTCCCGCTACTGAGTATGGGTCTCCTCTTAGGTGAAGGTTTATGCCAGAGTCCGCTACGCTGACCTAATGCGGGTTGGGAGACCCCAAACCGCATTAGGTCAGCGTAGCGGAAACGAAACGAAGCGAAAACGAGTGAAGAAAACGTATGAAGTCTCACACGTTTTCATCACGATGTTTTCCTACACCGAAAATCTCGTGGTAAACTTCAAATTAAACTACTACTGTATTTGTTTTGTATTAATTGAATTGTTCTTGTGATATTATTTTTTTTATGTAAAACATGTTCATAACACCAACAATACTGGGAAAATCACATTTGTTTGAGTTTGTTTATCTAGCCTGCTGGACACACAGATGTGGGTATATGTTGTTATTGTTTCAGACATTTAAAGCAGTGTCTCTTCTGTGACAATGTCATCTCTATATCATCCTCCGGCAACGGGGACATACTTTTTACGTCATTAGACATTGGACGGATAACCCGGACTCCGTTATGGCAGTTACCACATCGATTATACTGTGGGGGCAGTTGTGATGCCTCAAATAATACCTTCCTTTGATATGGCTTAGCATAATATCATTTTTTAAAGGTTGGGAATACATTACGCTTTTGTATATAGGTGTTGTAGTAGCAATTAAGAACATAATTTCAACACTTGTTCAAATAAATTTGATTGTCGAAATTCAATCACTCGATAAGGTAGCCCATTGTATTAAAAGAACATAGTGCAAACATCAACAGCAGCCAAAAATGAATGCACCATTGAAAATACGAAACGGAAACGCGGCAATAAACATTCATTTCCAAATTAAACACATCTACCTGTGTGTTTGCCGCCGAAATCACTAAATGAATAAAACAGTGAGGAATTGGAGCCCCGTAAATTCACATTGGAATATCAATTTGCGAGCGCGGGGAGCGAGGCATCCGATAAATAAAAAATATATATAAAATACACAGTACGCAACATGAAAGCGGTGAATGGCACTTGTGAAAAATGGACTTGCCGCTCTTCCAGGGAAGCAATCATTCAAACTGGCTGTTGTCTGTTTACGCCTCTGCTCTTTTTCGCCTAGCGTCGGATATTTTTTGCAATTTTTTTCGGCAATGTCATTCGCAGAGTTCAGGTGTGAGGACACGTGGTGCGGGACAAAGAAAACAAATATTAATAACGGGCATTTTTTAAAGTCTTCGGCACAGGGCAATCGTTTATTGTTGTCAATATTTCGTAAATGATTTGAGTGTGATGCGGCGTTTTCGATGGTAGTACCTTGCGCTTTGTTGCCGGCTGCCTTGCCGGTGCGATGGGTGGGGACGTGAACGCAGCTAAATTTCTACTTTGTTGTATTTATTTATTACCTAATGGACAGGTTGCTTTGGCCTCCGAAATTCTATGAAACGATTTCTACAAGTATCAATCATTTAACTAATTGTTCCGATGCGACAAATTTATCCTAGCCAAAGATATTTTGAAGGTATTATAACATTTTCTACAAAAATTACAAATTTAATAATATCCCATTTCCAGTCCCCTTTCCATAATTAGCCTACTACCGACTCGTATAGCCCTGCAGGCGTATATGATCAGCCTAATCAAGAACAATTTATTAACAGCACATCTACACGCTCCCAACACGACCGGTGGGCGAGTTTTTCCTAATTAAAATAATGCCTACTTCTCCCCCATTCATTAGCCCAATGTGCTGCAGATAACCGCTGTTTGAGGACCTCCCTATTTTTTGTACCTATAAAAGTACAAATACAATATGCGTGTTTCTCGCTCATTTTCCTAAACGCGTGGGGAACTTTTTAACGTTCTTTTTTGCAAAAGTATTTTTTGTTACTTCTGTTTTTTAATTAGCTGCAATCTTTTGTCGCTATAATTAATTGCTTAAGTTCCTTTGAAATTAAAGGTCTACTACTTTTGATCAATATATAATTTGTACACCTGTATTAAATTAAAATTTTATTAAAATATATTTGTCTACCCGGATGTACTTACAATTTAAGTAGTATACAAAAATAAAATATAATAAACTATACTGGTAATGCAATAAAGTATAATTTACAAAAGCAGAGTCAATACTCAACACAGCCAGTAGCAAACTAAACATATATGTACAGTCTAGAGCACTCCAGGTTTGATACCTTGGAATTTGGACAGTTGTCATCGTAAGTAGCATAGAGTGGAATTCAAATCTTAAGTGATGCGTGGCTCAAATAGGTATTCAAAATGAACAATAATAGACATTTGCAATAAAACGGTATCATTACTTTTTGTGCACTGGCGTTGCTTGCATTAACCCGGATTCCTGCAAACTGCATAATTTTGCCACTAATGAGAAGACTCGGCGCCGCCGTCTAATTAGCGCGCCGAGTCGCTAAGACGCCACTAAATAGACGAGTGAGCACGAACACGATCACCATTCTTACGAGAAATTTCGGAATTTTACCATAATTTCTACTTTGGAGCTTACCTGTTCGTAAGAAGATTAAAACTTTGCTTCGTAAGTGAGAGAACACTCAGTGGTATATTTTGAAATTTCGTTCCCATTTATCGAATAACTACGACAACATAATAATGTTTCTAAAGAGCTTTTCTTTAACAATAAATTTAATTGGGATTATTTTAAATTCCAATTAAGTAGTATGTCCCGTATTTAGGTTTTTAATCTATCACAACAAATTAAACTAATTCATATTAAACTTATAAATAGTATTGTACAACTTTATGTGACTATAATAAAGAGCTCAAAACAAACACATAAGACTCGTTAAGAAGACCTGCGTTTCAAAGTTCTACACATTATGTCTCGAGTTCTTAGGTTTTCATTCTTAGGTTACCTCAACGATTGTTACACATAGGAAATGTAACTATTTTCTCGGATCTACATCGCATATATTTGTTTTTTTTTTTTTAAACAACGTTTTTTACAAGTTCCATGGTCATCGCTGATTGAGGTGGTAAAGTCATCAACCAGTCATGTTAATATAAGAAAAAAACAAATATATGCGATTAAGATCCGAATTAATTATAAGTTAAAAAAACCGATCTCAAAAGTGTGTGGGATTACATTTATTTGCCAAGTTTTATTGAAATCGGTTAACGAACAATAGGTGAAAACCAATAAACTGGATTCATATCCTAATTCTCTCCCCCTTAGAGGTGGAACATTTTCTTCAAATTTAAATGGGAACTGACTTACTGAAGTACCCCCTTTCTAACAAAAAACGAATCAAATCGGTTTACAAAAAAAAAAAAGGTAAAAAAAACGTAATAGTCGCGTAACATACACAGATAAACAATACAGTCCAATTGAGAACCTCCTCCTTCTTTTGAAGTCATTTAAAACTAGTTTCATTTCTTATTTCTACATAACATCTTTTAAGTAAGTCCTGAACTTTTTAGAAATTAAGTGCATTCAATACTGGGTAGCAAGGAATCGAAAAGCAGAGGGGCGCCCAAGAGAGTGCCAGAAGCGCTCACCTAATGAAGTGTTTCGCTTTGACACGCGTGTTCGTTAGCAGACCACTTGAGCAATTGCAACGCTGCGCCAGATGACAGCTTCCTCGAATTTACCACTTAAATGCCTACACTGCAACTTTAAGCCAGTTCTCTGTAATATAAAAATCTTTGACGGCAATTTCCTATCTGTATTCAGTATATTTCTAATTAGAACTGTAGTAGACACTTACCGATTAGAATTAATAATATTTCATGATCTATGGACGTCATCATCTGCATATTTACTTACCTGCAGATACATACAAATGTTGGATATGGAGTAAGTTTATCTCAACAACTGAGTCTGATATTTAATTCCGATCGCTATTTTTCTGGGTTTACAGTATAAACCTGTGGTATGTTGGAGCTACTAATCACAAAGACTATTCTTTGATTTTCATGGGATTTTAAAATGAAAAGTAATAATTTCGCTAGATAATTTACAACAAGTTATCCATGACCAAAATGGTTCTTTTAGTAAATACTCTTAATACTTCTTGGCTTTACTAGACTTCATTAGGTATTATTCTACAAGCCGTCTCTACAAAGTTCAGTATTAAAAACTTACGTTTTTGCTTAAAGCAACCCTATCCCTCGCAGATCACGTAATCCAACTATTCAATTTTCAGTCCAAAGGATTGTAGTCGCCTTACATTTTTTTATCTGTCACTGATCCGGTACAAGCGGTTATTGCCAACATTTCTGTAATACGCTATACAATACCTTCTCGGAACTGGGATTTTAATTAAATTATACATTGTACAATATTTTGTTTGTACACGTTAAAACGGATCTTTAGGCGACATATTTAGTTTCCATATCATATAAACTCTTCGTATTTTTCACATTAAACCAAAACAGATAATTATTCATTTTTATTTTACATAAACAAAGCTAGCAATTATCATTACTAGACAGACTAACCTAATGCAGTTATGTATTCAAAATATTCACTTGTTCGATATTATTAATTACATTGTTATATTCAAAATTACATTACATCTACTTAATTATATAAATACATATAATTAAGTAGACGTAATATATAATTGTATAATTATATTATGCCAAATTATATTACGAACTGTTATTATTACCAATAACATATTATAAATAAATATATTTTGTTGAATTCACACAGAGAATACTCAAATATATTCTGGTGTACTTAATTCGAAGGCTGGAAAGAACTCGACTGATAGAGTCTACGCTCCGACCAATACCTGCACAATTCCAAAACCCCGAGAGCTTTCAGCTCGAACTTCAAAACCACTTCGAAGCCCTCATAGATGTGGACGATCTAAACGACATGGTGGTGGATACTGTCCGTACGGTTGGGTCCAAGGTTTTCAAAACCCACCGTACCAGAATAAAGAAACTCTCCGACAAAACACTCCAACTCATGGAACATAGAAATGAAATGAGGCTACAGACCTCAGAGGATGCAAGTCACTACAGGCGGCTGAATAGGCAGATATCGAAGTTTTTGACTAGCGACGTACGCCAATTTAATACAGAGCGTATTAAAGAGGCCATTGAGCGGAACAAAGGCTCCAAGGTGTTCGCGAGAGATCTGTCTATTGGTCAAAGCCAACTGACGAAGCTAAAAACTGATGACGATAGCATCATTTCATCTAAGCCTGAAATCCTGAGATAGAGAGTTTGTATCGACAGCTATACTCCACGAAAGCACCTGTTAAAAGCGAGGTAAACGACCCCAGGTCCAAGCTTACCCGACATTATACCGAAGATATCCCGGACGTCAGCCTGTATGAGATTAGTGTGGCTCTCAAACAACTCAAGAACAACAAAGCGGCGGGCGATGATGGAATCACTACAGAACTTCTGAGAGCGGGCGGCAAGCCGATACTTAAAGTCCTCCAGAAGCTTTTCAATTCTGTCATCGTCGAAGGTCAAACGCCGAAGGCATGGGGCAGAGACGAGGTCGTTCTGTTCTTCAAAAAGGGTGATAAAACACTCTTGAAGAACTATCGGCCAATCTCGCTTCTAAGCGATATCTATAAGTTGTTTTCGAGAGTTATCACGAATCGTCTCGCTCGCAGGTTTGACGACTTCCAACCTCCCGAACAAGCCAGTTTTCGAAAGGGTTTTAGTACCATAGACCACATCCATACTCTGAGGCAGGTTATACAGAAGACCGAGGAGTATAACCGGCCACTTTGCTTAGCGTTTGTGGACTATGAGAAGGCCCTTGATTCGATCGAGATCTGGGCGGTGCTGCAGTCTCTCCAAAGGTGCCAAATAGACTATAGGTATATAGAGGTGTTAAGGTACTTATACAAAAACGCCACTATGTCAGTTCGATTACAGGATCAGAGCTCCAATACTATTCAATTGCAACGAGGCGTGAGACAGGGAGATGTGATATCTCCGAAAATTTTCACTGCTGCGTTGGAGGATATTTTCAAGCTTCTGGACTGGAAAGGACTTGGTATCAACATCAATGGCGAGTTCCTAACACACCTTCGATTTGCCGATGATCTAGTTCTTATGGCTGAGACCTTGGGAGACCTGAACACAATGCTCAAAGATCTCAGTAGTGTTTCCCAAAGAGTGGGTCTTAAGATGAACATGGACAAGACGAAGATCGTGTCGAATATCCATGTTGTACCCGCGCCAATTAAAATTGGGAGCATTACACTCGAAGTTGTTGACCATTGCGTATACCTGGGGCAGACAGGCCAGTTAGGTTAAGTCCAACTTTGAGAAAGAGATCTCTCGTCGAATCCAGCTCGGATGGGCAGCGTTCGGGAAACTACAAAATATCTTTGTGTCCAATTTACCTCAATGTCTCAAGACGCAAGTCTTTGACCAATATGTGTTGCCAGTGATCACATATGGATCAAAAACGTGGTCCCACACTATGGGCCTCATAAGAAGGCTGAAGGTCACTCAGCGGGCAATGAAGAGAGCGATCCTCGGTATTTCCCTACGTGATAGAATCAGAAATGAGAAAATCCGTAGGAGAACTAAGGTAACCGACATAGCTCGAAGAATTGCTCAGCTGAAGTGGCAGTGGGCGAGGTGCATAGGTAGAAGAACCGATGGCCGTTGGGGCGGAAAAGTTCTCCAATGGCGACCATGCACCGGACGACGCTCAGTGGGTAGGCCCCCCACCAGGTGGACCGACGATCTGGTGGAGGTCGCGGGAGGCCGATGGATGCGGGCAGTGCAGGACCGATCGACGTGGAGATCATTGGGGGAGGCCTATGCCCAGCAGTGGGCGTCATATGGTTGAATGATGATGATGGTTATTAATGAAAATGTCACTACTACAGCATATAAATCTACTACAATCTAATACACACATGATCATAAGGAGTCAAACAATTTATTTGGCAAATTTATCGCCATTTTCTCATCATCTCAAAATCTCCGAATAAAGGCAAGAACAGTCCAATTCGCGACATTGGCCAACTTTCCTAATTGCAGCGAGATTCACGCCAGGGGAGGACTTGAAACTTTGTGCAGAAAAAAAGCAATTATCCTTTCTGTTTTACCGAGGTGAGGAAGCATATTAAAAAACTTGAAAGCCTTGTCAGCCCCGCGAGTGGAGCCGGCACTGATGGCTATTAATTAGAAGGGTTGGATGAAGACATTTTATTATTTTCTTCTAGTACTTTTTGCTCACTCTTTTTTACACACTCACACTTTTTGACTTCTTCATTGTGCTACCTGTTTTCGCTTCAAAAAATTACAGTAGTGCAGGAGCAAAAAACATTAACTTTGATAGGCTAATACGAAAGGTATTTTACATGTATTACCAAAATGTAATAAACTAACCTAAATACCAACTCCCCCTCTTGTGCCCTTCATAGAAATGTAAACAAAAGAAGAATTGCCCAAACAAAAACATTTCATTTTATTAACAATCAAAAAAGCACTTTTCGAGGACTACCCCTGCAATCAAAAACATAATAATCCCAAGTATTTTATCAGGACATCTCATAATCAAACATTGCAGTTTGTTAACAAGGTGCTAACTCTAGAATTTATGTAAACTGTTCTGGCTCGTTCCACTTATCTGAGATTAAAATCTGGCTATGTCAAGCAAGGCGGCGGATGGCGGTAGGCTCAGGCAATCACTCCTTGGGGAACACCGGCTTTATTTGCGGACTTATCGTCACTTAACATATCTGCATATTCATTACGAGATCAATCAAATTATTGTCTCGAACATGTGCCGAGATTCACCGGAACGCGCATAAATCTGCGTGAAATGCGTGGATTAGTTTTAATGATGATGTGGGTAATTAAAAGATCTAATGTAAAATGTATGCCGCGTTTGTTTACATGCTATTTTCTAAGATGATACAATGTTTATTTATCATTATTCTGCAGCTCCCGGTGACCTATAAAAGCCGTTGGAAATTGAAACCAAAAGTCATGGTTTACTTTTTAGTTTCTAAAATCGATTGTTGCACTTCGCATTGGCTTCCATTCATTGACATCTCCGCATGGTAGGCGCAAACGCCGCCAATTATAATGATTCACACGCCCGTTGTTATGCAATACTTTGAATAATTCACCTGACATCCTGCCCACCCACTAGATGGACATAAAAAGATTTTTGTTTCACCATTCACAAGGTAGGTTCGATCATTGATTGTTTTAAACAGACTCCACGACGCCGTTCGATTTGGGCCGTTTCGAATGCAGAAGGACAATAGTTTTTCGTGGACGGGGCCTCTATCAATCAGGGGTACTGGGCAAGAACCCCCGGGGGCCGTTTCCGACCAGGTGTCTTTTTGGAATTTGCGCCGAAAAACTGCGCTTTAACTCGGGATGGAGAAAAAAAATTGACATGCATTGTGTGATTCTGCGTAGAGCCCCGAGCGTTTGCAACTAGCCGCCCCAGGTAAGGTAAATGTAGGCGGGTCGGTACCTACGGCTGCGATTTATGGGCATAGTTTTAAATTACGTCTTGTTAGCAGAACGATAACATAAATCTGCTTAAATGCTTCTAAAATTGCAATCAATTTCTCTTAATTTTCAGGAACAGGACCATTGACATACATTGAACGAATAAAAAATTAAAGTTTTCAGTAAGTATTATAGCTATGATAATGAGAAAACTTTACATGTGTACGCGTTTTTTTTATCAGAAAAATGGTTCACAAAACTGAGTAGTATGTGTCGCTCAAAATCGATTAATAGTGTGGTGGCGCAATGTTGTCACATGGTTATTTTATCAACCAGAAAGCTCTGTATCTTATTCACGATAAAATTTTGTTCATTCTGAATGCAGCTATGTAATAAGTCTAAAAGTTCCCTACTCCCATTTAGACCACTAGTCTTGAATAGCAGTGATATATTTTCAAACAAATATCTTTAATAACAACATTTAATCTTTACTCTCCCTACAATAAATAATAAATACGTATGTCTTATTACTTATTTTATCACTTTTATTAATTTATATTCCTCTTTTATTTTTATCAATGTTTTAACATTTATACTTCGGAAGTTACGTATGAAACGATTCTACTTCTAATAGTGAAGTCTTTTCACCTTGTTGAACACAAAGCATATAAAATACGATCTGTCGTCGTAAAAATGCTTAAAATACGACAGACAACTGCAGGAATTTTGAATACCACGTTACGATTGCTCTTCTAAATCTATCCAACAGCTGTAATACGTACCTAATTCATATTTTTCGAAGTGCAATTATAATTTAGTAATGATAAATTATTACAAGAGAGGTAACTATAGCAGTGGCTTTGTCATAGTCCGTGATGATGAATAATTATTGGTATTAATGGAAACCATACTATTTTTCTCTTTCAAATATTTGTGCGATTACGGCTGTGATTACAAGCCAGAAATTTAATATTTTATTAGACACACGCTCCACTCAGTTTAACTCTATCATATCAAGTAAACAACAAAATGAGATAGCAACGAAATGATAAATACTTTGTTTAGTCAGATGGTATTTTACTCGTGTGGTAGATTGTTCTTCTGAATTTCAACACCACTTTCACAGTATTTACGATAAATAAAGATAAGAGGTGTAAATTATCCAAAAAAAAAACAGAAAAAACCACAGCTGCCGAAGCCGCGGGAAGTCGTTAGATATTAGCGCGAAATAGTTAGGTACCTAATTCTGTCATCGCTTGAAAAAACCGATTAAAATCTTGCACAAACCAATGTTAGGGGTTTTTGTGCGAGCAGCTGTGCGCGTGCGCAGCTCACCTGTCCCACGTGGCCAAAGATAATGGCCAGTTACAAAGGAGGCCGAAGATCGCTATTGTTGCATCCAGTCAGCATTGATTTAAGGAATATTTCTATTGTAGAGAACGTTATGGCTATGACATTGTCACCTGTCTGTGATGGAATGCACGTTGGCTTCTAGCGACTCAGTTATAATATAGGGTGTAACAATAAGATCTGACCATATCCTAAGATAACGTACATTTGTGTTGGGAAACAAATTATAACGTTTGTTAAAGTTCTTTCTTGTCACGGTCACCAGCTTTTTTATAATATCAAAAGACGGGACGAGGAAGTTATGTGCCTGGTGGTAAGCTACACGCCTATCCATAACAGTGCAGTGCCGCTCAGAGCTAAAGCTCTTTCTCTTTAAAAGTCGCAAAGATCTGACGGGCACTACCATTGCGCCTGTCACCCTGTGACATTAATTGACAAGTCCCGTGCGCCTGTAATTTCACAAGCACGCTCAGTTTACCCTCTTAAACTGGAATGGAAGTAATGTGAGCATTACTGCTTGCCGGCAAAAATAACGGTGGCAGTGCTTCCCTAGACGACTCTTTCAGAATGAGCTCTACTGCTATTAGAAAAACTAAAATATAGATAAATATAAATACTGCTGAAATATAGTCAGATCTTTTAGTTACATCTTGTATATGATGTCGAGACTTTTTCATAGTTTTTGCAAATGCATAAGGTGAAATTGAATACTTAGTAGAATGCTATTATTGTATATTCCACGCAAAACGAAAATAATGCTCATGCGAAAATAATAACAGCCTCCGTGGCCGAACGGTTACCATGCCCGACTGCCACGCAGAGGTCCCAGGTTCGATTCCCGGGCCGAGAGAAATAGTTGTATGGCCTACAATTATATCTCTCGTGAGTTTGGGTGTAATTTGTGGTTGTCTATGTGTGTGTCCATGGCACCCGCGACACAGGGTTTCCCTAGTGCGGGGCTATGTTGAGTGTGTGCGTTATTTAATGTTTTACAAAGAAATGGTTTTTAATCAAGCCTTTTCTTATTTACATACAAACATACATAACAGTTAATGAAATATTCACAATCAACGGGTCTTATTGAATGAAAATTGGTTTCAAAGAACTGTAATAAGTTTGCTGACTCTCCCACACTTCCACTTCCATCATTTTTAAAAAGAAAATTTTTCATTTCCACTCGTTTATCGACAAGCCCTATTCAAATCACGACACCTCAACAAGTTTCTTAAGAGTCGCATTTATAATAACATGCATTACGATAGGCAGTCCTACTCATACCGACTCATAGGGTATACGTGACAGTTGTGTGCCCCATTAGAATATGTACGCGTCGGGAATACGGCGCGATTGCCTCGCACCGGATCTCACAATGCGGTACAAAACGCGCCACTACAGAGCGATTACCCTCTTGCAGACTTGCACGGCGTGTATCTGCGAATATCGCGAGTAAGTGGGGACTTATTTTAGTTGGTAATGCACGTTGACTTTCTCTACAATTGTATTGTAGTTTTTATTACATGTCGGAGCCAGTTACCACTTCAAATGTAATGTAACAGAATTTAGTTTATTGTTTACGTAATGTACTTACAAAATCATAAATCTTAGGTAATATTATTATGTGTTGTTTTCTAATTATTAGAGAAAAAATTTACTAAGCTATCTTCGAATCACATTAACTAATCTCGATCATGGTTTCTATGTTTACAAATATCACGTCAATTTTGATACAGATTGGCTGAGGTTGCAGATGGGATGTCACTGGTGTCGTTTGAACCTGTTTAGATTATTCAGTCATCTGACGTGGCATGACATGACATGATGATTGTTAGTGTCGCATATGAAAGTAAGGATTAAAGTTGATGGTCAATGTTTTATAAACCAGCGCGCATTGACAAGATGGACTTTTTGTGTGAGTTACTTAGAAAATTAACAACCGAGCGTGGCCTCTCCCAGTGAATTCGCCGCGTAACATTTGAAGTCGTTCTAACCTGATCTATTTTTCTGTATTTTCGAACTAATTACTGCGAAAAGTGGTTAAACAGATTAATTGCGCGATATCATTAAATAGAATAGAACAGAACAGAACAGAACAGAACAGAACAGAACAGAACAGAACAGAACAAAACAGAACAGAACAAAACAAAACAGAACAAAACAGAACAGAACAGAATAGAATAGAATAGAATAGAATAGAACGTAATTATTTATTTCGGACTATGCTCCACAGTAATGTTAGTAATACAGTAAACTGACGGCATTATTTCACCAGCTGCTTAACGAATTGATAAATTAGAGTGAATAGGCCAATTATAAATCCACGAACGGTTGTTATTTAATTCCTGACTAAATCAGTGATAAGGGCGTTTCCCTCAATGTTTCCCTTACTGTATGTTATTTATAATGGAAACAAATAAGAATCTTTAGACTATATGTGAGTTCAAGTATTTTACTACTGACGTCGTTTCTTTTTATTATTTACAAATTTATATTTGATCTTATGATCAAAAATTTAATCTTATGATCAAAAATTTTGCTTCACCTAAATAGCATTCATCGTGAGAATTAAATTAAAATTCTGAATAAAATACTGTAATAAGTTTTAACATCCATTCCATTGTCTGAAGTATAATAAATTAACGACTACCTTATTAAAGAACATTTTTAATTATAAACGACTGAGATTGTTTTATTGCTATGTTTCTTTCTAAATGCCAGGGCAGTTCCTTTGAAGACTTCGCTGGTCAAGTGGCTAGCATATCGGTTCTCATGGTGTCGCTATCTCCGATTCGATCCCCAGGTCAATGTAGAAAAAACTAACTTTTCTACCTCTATATTATCTCGGGTCTGGGTGTTTATGGCACCGTCGTTGTTTCCGATTTCCATAATACAAATGCTTTAGTTACTTACTTTGGGATCAGAACAACGTATGTGATGTTGTCTAATATTTATAAAATTGATACTTATTTATAGTTCCGTTGGACTTCATTGTTTTCTATTAAGCAGTGTTTTAAATTTGTTTCTATTCATAGGCAGTTAATTTACTACTTACCAAGTAAACAAATCAAGAAGTCATATTCGACCAATTTGTTAGATAGTGTGTCATATCTTCTCCTTTGGTCCTGTCACTGAATGAATAGAAATAGACGGTCATAATACGAAAGAAGCCATCTTGCATGACATACCATACCTTTTTTGTGAAATAACTCCACTAGTTTTTACATGATTATTAATACAAAGATCGATCACAGAAAAATTTTCGTCGACTCGATGGAACTTGAACCCATGACCATACTGCACTGTAGAGTATTGGTCTTACCAATTGAGCTACGGGTCAAGTTAACCATGTCGAAATTCTCCCATGTGTTTTTGTTAAAGATACTATATTTATACTATATTTGTTAAAGATAATATATTGTACTGGATTTTTCGGCTTGTGGTGAGAAATTTGATAACTTTCTTCACCGCAGCCGTACAATTTATTGCCTGTACATCTGGTGCATCCTAGGCAACAATCAGCGAGCACCTTGCGCCCGCTGGCAAATCTTTTCACCGTGATAGCAATCATTACAGTGTATGCCATCGATACGACAAGAAGAAGATGGTCATGACGATGATCAGTTATATTGTTGACCTCCATGGTAGAGCGGCCTGCTCAACGATTTTCATGGTGTTGCCATCTCTTAGGTTCCAAGTTCGATTCCCGGCCCGATCAATATAGAAAACTAATTTTTCTACACTGTCTCGTGTTTGGATATATGTGGTACCGTTGTTGTTTCCAATTTCCATAAAACACTTTAGTTATAATTATTATTAATACAAAGATCGAATACTTAGAAAAATCCTTCGATCCGGCTGGATTCGAACCAATGTCTTCTAGCATAACGTGGCAGACGCTATGCCAACTAAGCCACGGAACGAACCGGCAGACCTCACGAGTTTCTCTGTGCTTGTTGCAGATCTTTGATTTTTGTTTTTAACGACCTTTTTAGTACCATCTGTTAGAAATCTATTTCTTCACTCACTCAGCTTTATATTTATTAATTATATTTTAATAGTAGTATTAACGATCAAGACGTTCAATTCGTCATGTTTTAGAGGTGCGTATAAGTGATTCCGTGGAAATATTTCAAATCAGTGCGGCAATGGCGGCGTATACAGGCAATAACGATTGACGTGACACGCATGCCGCTCGTGTGTCGACTGACTAATACGCCAACGTCGCTGAAAAGGCGAGCACTGGGCCTTTCACCCTATTTATTGGGTCTGTGTTTTGCAAAAGGAAACGTGTTAGGTTTCGAATACGTAATGTGTGATATATTGCATATACCTACCGTTCCGTCTCTATATATCGTTATATTCCTATATAAGTACATGCTATTGCTAAACTCAAGTATTTTTTAAGACTGCCTCCATGACCGAACGGTTACCATGCTGGTCTGTCACGCAGCGGTCCCGGGTTCGATTCCCGAGCCGGGAAAAATATTTGTATGGCCTACATTTATTTCTCTTGTAAGTTTGGGCGTAATTTGTGATTGTCTACGTGTGTGTCCATGGCACCCAGGATACAGGGTTTCCCTAGTGCGGGACTACGAATATGTGCGTTGTTATTATTAAGAACGATAGTCGCTTTAAGAATTGAGAGTATAATTCGTACCCTTGGTATAATAAAGCTACATGTGATCATACGTAGCAGTAGAGCTCCTTGTGAAAGAGTTCGTCCAGGGTAGTACTGCCACCTTACTTATTTCTGCCGCCAAGCAGTAATATCAGCATTACTGTCGGAACACAGTAATGCTGATATTACTGCTAGTTTTGAAGAGTAAGGGTGGTGGTGAAATTACAGGCACATGGGACTTGTCAACTTATGTCTTAGGGTGACGGGCGCAGTGGTAGTGCTCCTCAAATCTTTTGCAGTTTAAAGCTCTGAGTGGCACTGTAACTGTTATGAACAGGCGTGTAGCTTACCATCAAGCCCACGACTTACTCGTCCCGTCACTTGGTGTTGTAAAAAAAATACGTGAAAATTGCTTTTATCACATGAAAGCTATAAAAATTATACAAAATAAATTATGTACATGTAAAATTTAATAATTATCTTATTTAGGCATAAAAAATTATCAACTAACTTCGTTCGTGGAACCTTTAAAACTCTTCTGAAAAGTTCTCTCTCTCGTCTCTCCTGTCATTTTGCAGATATACCCTTTTTACACCAAGGGTGTGAATTGTCTCTATTATATAGTAATTGAGTAACCTTTTTTAAATCGTAATGTGTGTACTGTACTGAGGGGTATAGCTCTAATGCATAGCGAGAGGTACTTTTATGAATATAAACTGGAATAATCTTTAAAAATATACTTTATTTCACTTTTTTACATGTTACTCGTTTTGGATTACAAATCAATAATGTCAAGATGCTCCATTCTTTTCTCTTAGTTCATTTTCAAAGCATTCTAATTATGAATCTATTCACTCAGCCAGTGATTCTACTCATAGAGTAGAGCCTAGTCTACAGTACAGTCCCCTTCAATATTACGTATAAGAATAACGAAACTTGAAACCACAAAATATTTTGCTATGATAATTCATGTTAACAAAGGTTTACTGTCTAAAAATAACTAACATAGTGTATAAGACTACCAAATATATTTTAGATAGCTTGTGGTCTCTATATTTCATAAAGATCTATTATACTACCTCTAAGTACCAACATTACAAAACATGTAAGTGTATAGATACTGAGATAGTGTCTGAGTTTTTTTTTTTATTTGGTTTTTTTTCCGTGCTGGCAACTATGGTCAGTAACAACCACCCTGTGCTTGCCTGTTCTTGTCAACCAATGGCGTTTTTTTTTTTCAAACCAAATTCAGTCATCGTTTAAAGAAGTATAAACACAAGTTTTCACAAAAAAAGATAAGAAATAAGAGACGAACTAGCTATAATATCAGCTTGCAAACACTAATGTTTTGAAACTGAGACTGCGTCGAGTTTGCTGATAATGCATAGCAAAAACAATTGGAATCAAATTACGAGAACGTGCCAACACTGAACGTTTAGAATCTCATTAGAAGGGCGAGTTTGGAATGCGCGCACTATTCGCCGAATGCACGTGCCGCGCCGAATAGACGGAAACGCGAGACCCAATGCCGAAAACCCGAATGGTCCCGCTCAGTGACATATTGGTATGCGACACCATTTATCCCAGCTTCCTATTGGAATCCGGAGTGACGCGGCAATTGGAAATTGCGGTGGCAATTTTTGGCGTTATTGATAGATAATGCCAGTTGTAACGTATGGAAATGGTATTTCAAGTCGATAATGGCTGCAAAATTCTAAATGCAAGCAACACATGCAGGTCACTGATAGTTTTTATTTAAGATAGCATCGTTGGGTAAAGGGTAAAACTCTTATTTGCATTTTGGTCAAAAAGGAGCTATTACTATTTTTGTTTCATTTGGCACATCTACAATAAGAAAAATTTAGTAAGCACGTAATGTCCTTCATTATAAAACTGCATTTCAAAGAAATCTAGAGATATTGTAATTATTTTGCAGGTAAAACACAAATTCTTAATTATCTCCATTAGTCGATTTGGTTTTTAAGTGAAACTTACCTTTAAACCGACGATATTACACCTACTTACTAAGTTCCTAAGTTTAAATTATTGTTTACAAAACTAAGGTAAGACGTAAAAAGTTACAAACTAAAATGTTATTTAACTATTTCTCCATAATTAAATCAAATATCTTTATTTCGTAAATAATTAAATTATTCCGTCACTTCGACTAAAACTACTTATTCCTAAATCAAATTCACCTGAGAAGAGTGTTTTTTTATATCATGGCAAACATTTATGGGCTAGAAGTACTACCATGAGTTCGTATCTTCAATGTAATAATTAATTTTATAATACGTAACCAGATGTACTGTACTAATACATTCTTTGTCACGCAGAATAAACAAATACCCCAGTAAAAATCAAATGTACCACAGAGCGAACGAAATTCGGTTCCGTCCGTCAAACGTCGGCACGCATGCACGCATCACACGTCAAAGCGTACTACCCTACGATATTAAATCACATTTTGACAAACGCACCGTGCAAAATTAATCGAGTGTCGTCGACTCGCCGACTCGTACGACGGAAAAAATGAAAACATGATGGCATTTCGAATCCTCCCCGCAACAGAAAGGTCAGGCGGGCAGCCGAACGTGAAAATGCCTCAACCCTCTGGTCACCGGCCTGCTGGGAATTACTGTTTACTATTTGGGCAATGAAACAAATGAATAGCGCACTTGACAAGAAAAATTTATTTGAAAATGGGTGTCGCAGAAATTAATTTCTTAAATCGTACTACATTTAAGCTATTTATACTTGGAACATCATTGGTCTGGTTTATTTACTATAACAATAAGTACATAATGGAAAAAATATTTTTCAAAATGTAACGCAGATATCAACAAGTACAGGTAATAATCCGGTAATTTTATAAATAGTAATGGTACTTACTTTAAGAAGACAATAGATTAAACAAAAAGTTTATTGTAAAATTCTTGTGTTCACAAATGTTAAGTCCCATAAAAGAACGTATGGAAACAGGTACGAAACTAATTTGTACCTGTATCTATGAAGAAGTAAACGCCGTTTCTATAGATGAATCTTCCGATTCAATTGCTGGGCTTATCTATAACATAACAAAATTGCATTACAACCACATTTATAACAACAATTAGCACCATAACTCATGTACCCATAACATCCCAAGATTAACGAGATTCTATAATTAAACAGAAGGGTAACACCCTCTCGATAGTTCCTATTAATATCTACCTATCACGAAATAATGTAATTAATATCACACCGAGTGTTTTTTGAAATAAACTCGTGAGAATTTCGCACTTGTGCCGACTAAAAAACGGTTCGAGATATTAGGAAGAGGCATCCATCATGTCAGATTAATGTTTTGATGTATGTGACGTAAAGTTCAGTGAATAGATAGAGCGTTGTTTGGTGTTTGGAGTTTGGAGAAAGTTTTGCACGTGCGCGTCTTGTTTCTAATGTTCATTTTTCTTTTAAGAAGATTATAGCTAATGTAATCTTATGATAATTTGATGTATATTATTTTTAGAAAGGGCGAGTACATATTTTACAATTACAAGTAATGTAGATATGTCACAGTTCTAATTTCCTGCAAAGATTTGCATTAAATCCAAACTTCAATGTAACTTTTAGTTAATGAGTTGCACAGTTGTGATAAAATAAACATACAATACAATTGAGGTAAATTTTATTAAACTTCATTATTTTTGTACAACTCTTTTTAATAATTAAGTAAAGCAATAAGCTAAAGCATGTAATGGGTTTGTTTTTTTTTCATGAGGTACGTTTTGTTGCATTTTAGTTTGTTGTTTTTTCAGACATTTTTAAATTGCCAGAAATGAAATCCAAGGATATTTCAATCCACTAGAAAGCTTTCGAAAGAATATACCCCAAGAAAAATAATATGTACGACTGTACATTGAATTTCACCCTCTATAAGCATTCTGAATAGTAGATCTAATTACAAAATCTAGAAAACAACTTTAAATCCAACCCGAAACAAACATATCTATTTCAGTTTAATTAATGAGCTCCCGAAACAGTTTGATCCCCCTTAATGTTACTTACCTATCGGCCACAACAATTCACGCTCTGTCGATCTCATAACAATATCCTACATAATAATACCCAATCCTTTCATAAAGCAATATTGTCTAGCGTAATTGGCATTAAAATTCGCGAAAGAAGTGCGGTAGCCCCAAATAAGCGCTTATCACCACATCAGTGCACTAAAACCCGTGGGCCCTCGGTTGGCAGCTAATGAACTTAATGTGGTGCCCCCAGGTATTGTTACGCGACTCATTGAGATTCATCCTCTCGGTTCTTTGACCTGGACAACGAATTTGAGGAAAACGAAATTAAATTTTCATACTTTGTTTCTTTACTGTTGTTTATCACTAGTGTTTTTTTTTTGCTAATCATTCGCCGTGATGAATGTTGATTTAGATCTTGGTATAATAATGCCACATATGATCATACGTCAGAAATGTTTTATCACATGAAAGTCATACAAATAACATGAACTATACAAAAGAACTATGCATAGTGAAATATTATAACTGTTCTTTTTTAAGCATAAAAAGTTATCGACTAATTTCTTTCGTAGAGTCTTTAAACAGTGTAATATATTATAATTATGACTACAGTTTTCTTAGTGCTCGAAAGGGACAACATACCTATAATACAATATCCAAAAATAGAATGAAATCTAATAACGAATCGACGGAACTGTAAATAAATTTCGACGAAAAAGCAACAATAGTCACTTTATTTCTTTTTAATATCGAGTAACGTTTCTGCAGGTGTAATGTAATACATTCTTGTCGCAGTGGAATTGACGTAATCTAGATAATTGCCGTTTGTGGCGTACAGAGGCGTATGGCGTACACCCTAACGAAAAGTAGCATAGCAACCGATTGTTTTCTGTGTTCTTCCCATTATGTACGGTGAGTTGCCCAAATTAGGTATACAATCTAACATTTGTCAAAACTTTGGTCGTCTTACAAACGCGGTAAAGTAAAACTCCGATGCCATCAATTTACAGTTTACACACATGCGTGACTCGCTGTACACAACATATTTGGTTGGAAGAGACTACAGTAAATACAACGTTTTTAATGAAAATATTTTTTATACGGATCTTGTTGTTCTTCATAAAAATATAGAATTCAATTTTTTGTGAACAATCCTTAATTTGTAGTGGTCAAAAATATGAAGCTAGTATTTTTGTAGTTTTGTTTTAGAAAGTGTAATCTAACAGCCTTACTAATAAATATAAAAATAAAAGAAAATCTAAAATTTTAATCAAAGATAAATAGTAACAAACTCATTGTCTATTATCTTTAACATATCTTCTTTGGAAAAACGATATCGTTTCCTAAATTCATGGTCGTCTCTGGAGTAGTGGATCGTATCGTTTCTTGTTCTTTGAGCGCCTCCGTTCAAAGTACCGCAAATATTCTCACAATAAAAATCTAAATAAATCTACTTAACTCCTTCACGTTTTCTAACCTGCTGTCAGCTATCTTATTAGTTAGCGAGCTAAACAAGGTTCTGACAGCTATTTAATCAACAAATTAATCAATCATTTAGCATTAATCAATGTTTACAGGTCAGATTTTTTTCTAATACATTGTTTAAAGCGTTATATAAAGTTAAATAGAGTTTATAAGTAAGGCTGTAAATGTCTTTTTACCGAGTGACGGGACGAACAAGTCGTGCGCCTAGTGGTAAGCGACACGCCTGTCCATAACAGTTGCAGTGCCACTCAGAGGTTTAAATCTCAAAGATCTGAGGTGCACTGCCACTGCGCCTGTCACTCTAAGACATAAGCTGACAAGTCCCATGTGCCTGTAATTTCATCAGCACCATTATCCTTCAAATCCGAAACGCAGTAATACTCACATTACTGCGGCAGAAATAGGTAAGGTGGCAGTAATTTGTCGGACGCACTCTTTTACAAGGAACTCTACTGCTGTTAACTTACTAACTTAAGCCTATATCTAAAAAATTCAAATATTTTAAAGACTATTTTTAATCTTTACCTCTAGTACCAAATCAACGTCAACAGAATCCAAAAGCGAAGGGTGAAAGCCCTCAAGGGACGCGGCATATTATACTCGGCATAATATCTGCGTCGTCACTCGAGCGCAATAAATACCCAAATAAAGCGCAAATAATACCCAAATCGCTCATCAGTACCCCGTACTCCGTACCCCGCGCTACCCTGTTCCCCTTGCTCAATACCCTAACTATAATTATCTATAATCGGAATACATACCTCCTCTATAATCAGTAGTGCAATCATTATCATTTGCATTTTAGTTGTGATTGTGTGCTATACTGCCCTCGTAACGAAAAAAAGGCACAACTATGCGTACTTTATATAGCAGTATTAGAATGAGTCAGATATTTTGTTTCAATTCTTGATTTGCATTCAGTTACGAATGAATTAGTATTTTTTTTATAAATCAGAGGAGGCAAACAAGAAAATACTGAAAAGACACAGATTCCAACAATTGAATCAATCACAACATGATTAAACTCAGTATACTTAACCCGTTCATGGATAATACTTAAATAGTATCAAAATAACATCACTACTTTTCATTGTAAATGGCAATAAGCACAGATACAGAAAGCACTTGGGAATTGTATTGTCAAACCCGTAATTGATTTTTTTGTGATCCATATAGCGAAAGACACTCCGTATTGTCGTATTCTGACGATTTATTACTTTTCAAAAAGCACCAAGACGTGTATTCAAATAATTTAAAACTAAAAAGAACAAACTCCGATACGCAAGCCCATTAAATGTGCACACAACATTCAATGACTAACACCAAGAGGCCAAGTAAACTTATGAGTATATGAATGTTAAAAGTAGAAAAACATTTAAATACATTAAAGTATTTATTTAAATACATTTAATTAAGCAAACAAAATTAAAATAGACTAAAAGAATAAACAATCACAATCGGGTACGCTCGCAGTCATGGCAAACTTGTAATTTGAAAAGGAAACAAAAGAATATATCGAGATGATGGTGTTTATTCAAAAACGTTCTTACAGTTCATGAACGGGTTAAAAATGTTATGTTTATTGCTGCGATCATTGATAGGTTCTGATGTAAACAACTTACATGATTACCTTTACCATTATGTTGTTTATTTCAAATCAAATGATATAAAAATATATATATTTATAGATATATTCAAATCACATAAAAGGTATTTCACTATAAGGCGACCATTGTAGGAATGGTAACTGAAAATGTCTTTAATGTTTTTCACAAAGGGGACTTGTACTTATATAATATCTACAGTCCTCACATATTACTGAAAATAATTTCGTTTGTGAAAATCTGGTGTCCATACTCGGATTAACCTGTGTTACAGAACACAAGACTCTCACACTTAGACCTCCAGAGCGGATGTAAGAAAGATAAGCATAAGACAAAAAGATAAGTGTACTTAATTACTTTAGATAAATATCCAACTGTTTCTTTTTATGACACCAATTGATGGGACGAACAAGTCGTATGCCTGATGCTAAGCGACACGCCTGTCCATAACAGTTGCACTGTCACTCAGAGCTTTAAACCGCCTGTCATCCTGAGACATAAGTTGACAAGTTGACAAGTCGCATGTGCCTGTAAATTCACTAGCACACTTAGTTTAAAAACTGAAACATAGTAATGCTCACATTAACGCTTGGCGGCAGAAGTAAGTAAGTACTTCCCTGGACGAACTCTTTCACAAGGAGCTCTATTGCTACTTACTACAACATTATAGTATGAAAACTCCCAAACATTAATTTAGTACAGAAATCAATTTTAACGAAAAATTACTCTCATTTTATTTATGGGCATACACACCTACGTTTTGACTTATTTACCTTTCAATTGTTTCGGGAACAAGATTTATAGAGCGAAAAATACGTACCGTTTTTCCCTCGTACATTTTTTCGGGACATAAATTATTCGCAACAGAGGGCCAGCCTGACCCGACCTCCAGTCGATTAACCATCACTAGGTCTTCCTTCAATTTCATATTTATAAACGGAGCTTACGCAAAAATGCCAGTGTAATGGATCACCTACAGGACTTAGGTTGGGGATTGTTGGGCAGCGGGGGGGTGTTGAAGGGGAAATTTGAGAGGGAGGGGTTGGGCAAGGGCCTGATCGCCGCGCTCATCCATCACGCATGTGAATTGGGCCGTTTTATCTGGAGATAGCCGCGGATACCTATTTAAATATTTCGTCGTTTAGCGGACGCATACAAGCCTATGTCGACTAATGGCTAGTGTCAATACATTATGTATATTTCGGATACACGAATGACACAATTTCTTTGGTGTTTATCCCCAAACGTAAGCAGTTTACTGGTTTATGAGGGGTTGTTTTATATACCTACTTAAACATGTGGCCTTAGATCATAAACAGAGATCAGAAAAGACAGTAGGTGTATTTACCTAAATTTTAAGTTCATAATATTATATAGTCCTCCTTATCGATTAGGATAACAGCGACCCTCTGAGATTATTTCCTAGCGTGCGCCCTAATATGACTCGCCATACCGAATTTTGTATTAAATGCCCGATCACAAACAGAACAATAAAGTTGACCAGCAGAGTTGAAAGTATATGTATAAGAGGACTTAGGTGTCTCTTTATTCATTTGGCGTTTTTCGTTTAAAGTTTCGATTCGTTTTTGTTCGAATGTTTTTACATTTTTGTGGATAGTAGACCGCCAAGACAACCTATGCGAAGCGAGCCCATCCAATCAATAGCGCAAGCGAGTAGATTCCTCTTGAGCACATCCCTATAGCGAAGATGTTGACCACCATGTTTCCGTTTGCCTTCCGCCATCTCTGAGTAGAATGCAACTTTTGGCAAACGGTGATCCTCCATGCGAAGGACGTGCCCGCACCACTTGAGTTGACACTGTATTACTGAACGCTCATAATACGCATGCAATGAAATGCTTCCGACTTTATTAAAGTTTTGTAATTGTAAATGTAGAGGCAGAATAGTAAATCTGTCCTACCGGATGTTTTCTCGTGATCAAACGATGTTTGATATTTTAATTAAAAGTTATAGTAACCGGTCACGCGTTCTAAAGACATACATTGTCGCCAACAATTTTGGTAAAAAAATTAATACATTTTTATATAAACTTAAAGCTTTTTTAAATGGTGAATGAAAACACTGCAGAACATTATAATGGCTCTACCAAATCTAGTACCAAAATCGTTAGGGACACCGGGTGTCTCTAGGACTAGTGACTGATTAACCCGTTACGGGTCTCTAGAGGCAGATGGTATCCCTAACGATTTCAATTATTTTTATTATAAATTACGCACTATTTTTTTATTAGTACATAAAAACACAGCTGCACATTAGAAACAGACGTGTGGCTCTAGGACGCATCAGGAACAATATCGCCAGAGACACCGTGTGCAACGATTGAGGTGTCTACGTACAATTGCGTCCACGTGTCAGGTTAAAAAATGACGTCCAATAGTAGATATGTTTTTTGTTGTCTTTATAGAGGTTTGAACAAGAGTGATTCATATTCAGAATTCTTTAACATTTCATTTCTACTTCATAATCATATTCCCATAACCGAATGAATACCAATCCATGATGCTGGTATAAAATTATCAAAACATAAGTAAATACTACGGGTGAAGTGCAGGCATTAACGCGCCGAACAGACGGGAGTTGCCCTACTTCTGTTATTATATTATGTCCGAAGCACGAACACGGTGTTTCTTGAACGTATAAAATAAATTAACAGATATCTCTGATAGACTGGAGCTCAACTAAAATTTATAAAACATTTATTTTTTGTCCTTAATGCTTTTTCTTTATACCGTGTTTAGTAAAGTTTATATATTTCCTTAAGTACGTAGTAGTTTGGTGAAATTACAGGCACATTGGACTTGTCAGCTTGTCTGAGGGTGACAGGCGCTGTGGCATTGTCCCTCAAAACTTTTAGGTGTAACGCTCTGAGTGGCACTGCAACTGCTATGTAGAGACGTGTTTCTTAACACTACACACACAACTTGTTCGTCCTGTCACTTGGTACCATAAAAAAAACCTTGTTTATTTCCTTAACATTCGTGATTGTGTCGGAAGAGAAAAAGATACTTCAATCAAATGCAAATATGGGACCGAACATCATACATAATATTAACAAAAAGGCATTAATGAAAACGAAAATCGTAAGTATAACACAACGATCGTGATGATTATGAATAATGAATAAATGATAATTAAGTACCGTTTATAGGCCATAAAGTTTATCAACAAAGTGTGACAATTTCCAAATAGACGTAAAGATTGTGTCTAGTTATCTTTCCACACAATAAGTATAATATACGAGTACATGCATATAATTTACCACAACGCAGATATATACGTACTCTGCATGGACCAGTCGGAGCGGTAAAAGTCAGTGATACACTTCCACCACATTTATCAACAATGTCACGGTGCCGACAGACAATAGATACTTTTTATGTGGAAGTGTACAAAAAACTGTAGGCTAACACCATAGAGAATGTAGAATAGCGGGTAGTTAAAAAAAATTTTTCACCTCACAATCTGGGAAAGGTTTTCTTTCTCATCTCATCTCTTCATCATCACATTTTCAATCTGCGCGCAAAAGCGTTTTTTCCACGCTAGCATGGAAAAGGTTTTTGAAATTCGAACTTGACGATGGACTGTGGTGCACCTAACTTTTTCTTTCCATGAAAGAAAAACATAATGACACGTTCAACTACGCGATTTGATGTACATTATTAATGTAATATAAATCCGTTGGTATATTTTATTCTTATTATTGTTGACCTTAAATTGACAACGATAACTAATTTTGTTTATTAAATTATTTTAATTCGTTGAAGAAATAAACTGATTTGTTATAGTTCAACATTTTATAGATTTTTGAAATATCGGGAAAATAAAAAGAAGTCATACCGTGGTAAGAAACCTGAAACTAGTGATAATCATTCTATAGTATTTCGTTCATCTACTATTTTCCTCGCTATAGTGAGGTGGAAAATTGTGAGTTTCGCTCGGCAGCAAAGTTGTTTTGCTTCTCGTGGCTTGAAACCCTCGCGACGCTGATTTCATTTTCATTTTCAAATATCAAAATAGTGTCAATAGATAGCATTGTGTTATAAACTAATTTATAAATGAACATTATGGGGGTAGATGGCGCTAAGCCTAAACAAAATAAAAGAATAGCCGGCAGCAGCCATAAAAACCTGTACAATAACCGCCATCTAGTTGATTTGCTTGTTATCACAAGAAATTAAAGTAGCTTTGTTATCTTAGAATAATAACGCATAGAATGATAGTTTCATATCAAACGAACTGTCACAAGCGAGGCAAAAACCAAATTCATGTAGGCGTAAGCAACTTGTAACTACGCTCGTCGGCACGCACACAAATATACAAATAATGATGCCATGGAATAACATTTCCTTCAAAAGTGGGGAAATTGTATCTTGCTTAACTCATCATTAAGTTAAAGGTGCCTACAGATTTGCCCGACATTGTCGATCAGGTGCCTACAGATATACTCGGTTTTGTCGATGAAAAACGAATATAGCACTTATTTGTAAATCCAAGATGGCGGATACGATTTTTCAAAAAATGCTATATGGGTATCCTTTTCGAGGTATTTGGGGATGCTCATTACGAATATGGCACTAATTTCTAAATCCAAGATGGCGGGCACGATTTTTCGAATAATGGCAAGTTGGGTATCGTTTTCAAGGTATTTGGGGGTGCTCATTACAAATATAGCATTTATTTCTAACTGCCTCTGTGGCCGAACGGTTATCATGCCAGACTGCCACGCAGAGGTTCGATTCCCGGGCCGGGAGAAATATTTGTATGGCCTACATTTATTTCTCTCGTGAGTTTGGGTGTAATTTGTGGTTGTCTATGTGTGTGTCCATGGCACCCGCGACACAGGGTTTCCCTAGTGCGGGGCTATGTTGAGTGTGAGCGTTATTATTATTATTATTATTATTATTCTAAATCGAAGATGGCGGACACGAGTTTTCAAATAAATGCAAAATGGGTATCATTTTCGAGGTATTTGGGGGTGCTCATTACGAATATGGCACTCTTTTCTAAATCCAAGATGGCGGACACGATTTTTCAAAAAATGCTATATGGGTATCCTTTTCGAGGTATTTGGGGATGCTCATTACTAATATGGCACTCATTTCTAAATCCAAGATGGCGGGCGCGATTTTTCGAATAATGGCAAGTTGGGTATCGTTTTCGAGATATTTGGGGGTGCTCATTACTAATATGGCACTCATTTCTAAATCCAAAATGGCGGGCGCGATTTTTCGAATAATGGCAAGTTGGGTATCGTTTTCGAGGTATTTGGGGGTGCTCATTACGAATATTGCTTTTGGGTGAACTGTCGTGTTTGCCATCTTGGATTTAGAAATGAGTGCCATATTTGTATTGAACATTCCCAAATATTTCGAAAACGATACCCAACTTGCAATTATTCCAAAAATCGTGCCCGCCATCTTGGATTTACAAATAAGTGCTATATTCGTAATCAGCATCCCCAAATACCTCGAAAAGGATACCCAACTTGCCATTATTCGAAAAATCGCGCCCGCCATCTTGGATTTAGAAATGAGTGCCATATTAGTAATGAGCATCCCCAAATACCTCGAATAGGATACCCATGTTGCATTTCTTTTAAATTGTGTCCGAAATCTTGGATTTAGAAATAAGTACTATATTCGTAATGAGCACCCCCATATACCCCGTAAACGATACCCAGAATCAAAATCAAAATAATCTTTATTTCATAGGTAAGCATTATTACACTAGAAATCGTCACATTGGTTAAACTCTACCGCTCATTCGTAAGGCAGATTCCCCCGAGAAGTATGAGCAAGAAACTCTTGGGGTTGCTCTTTGTAAACAACATTTGTACGCATTTAACTAACTTGCAGAAATGGAGGTCAAATGCACACTTACATTAGAATAAAAAAAATCTGCAGCCATCGCGATATTGCCTATTCTCAAAAAATTACGTAATATAATTATTTTGAAACAGAATAGCAAAATTGGGAGAAAGAAATCCGTTACTTTGCAACATTTTCGTGTCTTGTTGCAACGAAATTAATTTTCGGTTTTAGTGAATATTTATATAAAAATACAAGTTGAAACGCGTTACTTCCTTGTGGAATCTGATGTTAGTGTCTATTTGATGTTTGCCTGTTCTATTTTTACACCCATTTACCGCACATTTCGTCATTTTTAGCAAAAATTTTGGAGCTGTTCGCGGTGCAATTTGACCTTGAGCACTGACAGCCCGCCCGCTCGTGTAGGCCGTTTGGGAAGCCTCTAACTTGCCTCACTTAGCGTGTGCGGGCTAGGTTTCTATGCGTTATTATTCTAAGTTTGCTATATTGTAGTTCTTCAATTATTTGCAAATTAGTTTCAAAAATAGCTATTTGGTACTCATCACCATACCAATAGATACTAAATATCAGACCACGCTGTCTTGTACCGCGAATAGCAGTCCTTTCGAATTATTGGTCCATGGGATTACATAACAATACACGCAAATACTCGTAAATACACGTGGTGGACTGATGGACGCACATTATTGAATCATTCTAAAATTGATTTCTATTCAAACATAGACACAGGCGGGAAACGACCAAATGTCACTTTGACACGTCACGCAACGCTATGATACATTACTTTGTAGGTTTGTTTAATATTTTTATTTTTTATTTGTATTCCCTCACTTTCTTATTATAGATGTTTTATGAAATTGTAGTTTTATAAATCGCTCCTTAATTTTAAATTCGGAAATGGGACGTGTATCTTTATGTATAACTGTAATATAATTAACCCGCAAAATGTCAATAAAATAAATAATAAATAAGCGGCAATTCACTTAGTATTAGAACTGCAGTAAGAAATCTGGTCGGATGATTATGACAGTGCTCATACGCGTTTACGTACATACGTAGCACATCGATCTCTTTCTTTTCTTCTTTACTTTACGTTTCGCATTTCTGACTCTGACTTTATTAACATTTAATATCAATTATTTTCTATATTATCGTAACATAATTTCAGTGAAAATAAAACAATTGAACAAACGGTATTGCAGATTTATAAATGTAATTTCGTTACATGAATACATCTGCAGGCGATTGTTAATTACATTTTGTGATTATGATTGAAAGAAATATGTTTTCAGTCACGTTTTTAATAAAACAATAGGAAATTAATTTAATGCAGCTCTGCATATAATTTTATTTTATTTTTACGATACATTTTTATGATACATATATTATACTGTCCTAAAAACTTAAATAATGATTAATATTTCTAGTATATAACCCATTATGTAGCACACAACATTCATAAATTATTTGTAAGTTTAAATTTAAAAAAAAATTGAATTTGAAATAATGAGACTTAGGTTCATAGAACAATAAATTAATTTAAATCTATTTGTTATTTAAGGTTGATAAAATTATTTTATACTCTTTTTTCTTTTACTCATATCTCAGGGTGACGGGCACATTAGCAGTGACCTTCAGATCTTTGGGGTTTACTAAAGCTCTATGGAAAGGCGTGTCGCTTGCCACCAATCGACGACTTGTTCGTCCCGTCACTTGTCATCATAAAAAAAATATCGACACTAAATTAGTAGTGATAATAAAAAATCTTACCTTTTTTTCTCGCAAAACGTTTATAAAACCTGGGAAATACATTCACATTTTTCCATCATGGTACCATGATGGAAAAATGTGGAAGTAAAGTAAACAAAGATATGAATTATCGTGACGAAAGAACTCGGTGAAAAAAGTTACGCATTAAACCAATACTGGGTAGTATTGGTTCAATGCGAAACTTTAACACCGGTTTCTGTTTATAAACGACCGATATATACAGCGATACCACCTCACCTGTACTCAGGCCTTCACGTGGCCAAAGATAATGGCTTAGTTACAAGGGAGACCGAAAATCGCCATTGTTGCATCCACTCAGCATTGATTTTTAAGGAATATTTCTGTTGTGGAAAGAAGATGGAAAACGTTATGGCTATGACATTGTTACCAGTCTATGATGGAATGCATGTTGGCGTCTAGCGACTTTGTTGTAATATACGGTGTAACAATAAGATCTAACTATATCATATAATTACGTACATTTTGTGTAGAGAAATACAATATTATAATTATTAATACAAAGATCACTCAGAACACTCAGAAACAATACCTTCAATCCGGCCGGATTCGAACCGACGTCTTCTAGCATACCGTGCCAGACGCTATACCAACTAAGCCACGGAACGAACCAGCGGACCTCACGAATTTTTCTATGTGCTTGTTGTCGTGTCTTTGTATTTGGTTTTTTCTGTCTGTTGTCTGGCACGATATGCTAGAAGACGTCGGTTCGAATCCGGCCGGATCGAAGGAATTTTTTCTGAGTCTTCGATCTTTGTATTAATAATTATAACAAACTAGTGGAGTAATTTCACAAAAATAATTGAATATCAATTCAATAAAAATTTAAAATATTATAACGCTTGTTAAAGTTATTTCTTGATACGATGACCAGCTTTTTTATAATATCAAGTGACGGTATGAACAAGTCGTGAGCTTGGTGGTAAGGCCTCAGAGCTCTAAGTCGCAAAAATCTGAGGGGCACTGTCACTGCACTCGTTACCGGGAGACATAATATTGACAAGTCCTATGTGCCTGTAATTTCACCAATGCCTATTTGGGAACAAAGTATTCTGACTGTATATGAAAATCATCGAGTACATACATTAACTTACAATAATATGGACGTCGGGTCCGCGCTAAAAAGTGTCCGCACTTGTAAGGCGCTAAAATCGTATACAGAGCGCGACACTCCGCTTTAGTCTTCATTTGTTCTACTGACAGCGCGATACTGCGATGACATTACAATTTAAATTTCGAATAGGTTGACTTGGGACATTTTTTTCGTGGTTTTTGTATTAGACCCGTCGTCCATTTATTTGTAAGTCAATGAGTACATAACCAGAAATAGAGACGAAATAAGGGCCATCCATCCCTGGCAACTCATCAGGTTCATTGCCTCATATCACTTTCAAATATCAAGTCTCGTTTGCGCTGAAGTCACAAATTAGAAAGCTGAAATAGTTCAGCGCCAGCTATTGACCTGTGTATACGTCTCCGTATATTCCAAAAATATTCTGTACTCGTTGTAATAAAGATAATATCTCTAACAATGGGGGGCTGTTCCATTCGATGGCGTGGGAAAAACAGCAAAACATCTAATTACAAATCAAACGGAATCACATTTCATCGGTAATTAAATGTTAAATATGTAATTTTTAACTTTTCATCCATTATAGCAAAGCTCAAGTAAAACTGGCCGATTTGAAGTGAAACAATTGACGACACCCATCAATTGTTCCGAATTCGGCTGGCCAATCGGAGCACAGTTGTCACCGTAATGATTTGGCAGAATAATTTTTAAAACAAATTGAACGACATTTCGTCTCTATTTCTGGTTATAGACTCGATGATAAAAATAAACTAAGCCAATGACACACATACAACAAATAATAACAATACGCAACAAAGTCTGTATACTATAATAAAGTTTAGTTCATTTCCCGTCGCCGCTTATAAAATCGCTAACCGCTCCTATCGTTAACTCTACCACGAAGCTATATGAACCAATGACCTTAAGGTTAAAACTAACTGTATACGCCAATAGTTAAATCGTGCGTGTACTGTACTAATGTGCCGGTTTTTTGTTCCCATTGTGAACCTTATTTGCTGTATTAGTCCAAACCTAACGGTTTTTATTACTAACAAAGAAATCGTAGAAATAAAAACATTTGTTTTTCCTTGTAGGTTTTTGTTCCTAACACATAAGTTAAAATTACATTCGACATAATATTTTTAATAAGTACTAAGTAAATTTGGTTTTAAACGTATTTAACTAATTTATCTAGGAATTAATTTCCGTTTTGGTGTAAAAACAATCAATTCATAATACCTGATCTCAATCCCAATCACTGATGGCGTGGTAGGGAAGAGTGGAAAAAAAGTGCACTTGTCCACCAGGGGGGACAGTTGGTAGGGACTAGTGGAATAGGTCATCTCAAACCGGGGAATTCGTTATACAATGAGTACCAGAGCAACGATTTACATCCTGGACACTGCGGAACACATAGACCAGAGTCAATTCAGAAAAGTTCATTTCCCAAATTGGTCCTACCGGGAATCAAATCCGCGACCGCAACATCCAGCACCCACAAAGCAAATCAACGGCCACCGAATGATAATCTTTAATTACATGTTTGACGGACTCCGTGGTCGAGTGGCTTGCACACCGGTTTGCATGGTATCGCCATCCTCGAGGTCCCGGGTTCGAACCCCGGCCGGGTCACTATAGAAAACTAACTTTTCTATATTGTCTCGGGTCTGGGTGATTGTGGTACCGTCGTTGTTTCCGATTTACATAACAAAAGTGCTTTAGCTACTTACTTTGGGATCAGAGTAACGTATGTGGTGTTGTCTAATATAATATAGTCAATTCTTACCACGATTTGTTTCTTTTAATTAGGTAACACACCTGTAATTAGTGAGAATCGTTTAGTAAGTAACCACGAAAACCTTAAAATCTAATAAAGGCCACCGAGTTGATCATAGCACATTAATGTACCATATAAACATGCATTAAGCATTAGACGATGGTACCAGGATACATCTAGGGGAACCGCACAAACCAACAGGCGCATAGACTCTATCATCATCATCACTCAGCCATACAACGCCTACTGCTGAGCATAGGCCTCCCCCAACGATCTCCACGACGATCGGTCCTGCGCTGCCCGCATCAATCAGCTTCGCACGAACGTTACCAGATCGTCGGTCCACCTGGCTGGGGGCCAACCCACTGAGCGTCGTCCGGTGCGCGGTCGCCATTGAAGAACCTTTCCGCCCCAAAGGCCATCGGTTCTCCTAGCTATGTGCCTCGCCAACTGCCACTTCAGCTGAGCAATTCTTCGAGCTATGTCGGTTACCTTAGTTCTATGGATGTCCTCATTTCTGATTCTATCACGTAGGAAAATACCGAGCGTCGCTCTCTCCATTGCCCGCTGAGCGACCTTGAGCCTTCTTATGAGCCCCGTAGTAAGGAACCACGTTTCTGATCCATATGTGATCACTCACAGACTTTCATCTTGAGATACTGAGGTAATTTGGTCGCAGATATTTTTTGTAGTTTCCCGAACGCTGCCCATCCGAGCTGGATTCGACGAGAGATTCTTTCTCAAAGTTGGACTTACCTAACTGGACTGTCTGCCCCAGGTATACATAATGGTCAACAATTTCGAGTGTAATGCTCCCAATTTTAACTGGAGCGGGTACAACATGAACATTCGACATGATCTTCGTCTTGTCCATGTTCATTTTAAGATCCACTCTTTGGGAAACACTACTGAGATCTTCGAGCATTGTGTTCAGGTCTCCTAAGGTCTCAGTCATAAGAACTATATCATCGGTAAATAGAAGGTGTGTTAGATACTCGCCATTGATGTTGATGCCAAGTTCTATCCAGTCCAGAAGCTTGAAAATGTCCTCCAATGCAGCAGTGAATAGTTTCGGAGATATCACATCTCCCTATCTTACGCCTCGTTGCAGTTGGATAGGATTAGAGGTCTGATCCTGTAATCGGACGGACTAGTGGCGTTTTTATATAAGCACCTTAACACCTCGATATACCTACAGTCTACTTGGCACCTTTGGAGAGACTGCAGCACCGCCCAGGTTTCGATCAAATCAAAGGCCTTCTCATAGTCCACAAACGCTAAGCAAAGTGGCAGGTTATACTACTTCTCGGTCTTCTGTATAACCTGCCGCAGCATATGGATGTGGTGTACGGTACTAAAACCCTTTCGGAAACCGGCTTGTTCGGAGGTTGGAAGTTGTCAAACCTGCGAGCGACACGATTCGTGATAACTCTCGAAAACAACTTATAGATATGACTCAGAAATGAAATAGGTTGATAGTTGTTCAAGAGTGTTTTGTCACCCTTTTTAACCGACTTCAAAAAAGGAGGAGGTTCTCAATTCGACTGTATGTTCTATTTTTTTTTTCCTTTTTCCTTTTTTTTTGTATGTATGTTACGGGATAACTCCGGTATTTGTGAACCGATTTTCATGATTCTTTTTTTTTGTTGGAAAGGGGGTTCCATAGTGTTCACATTTCATTTTGAAGAAAATCTTCCACCTCGATGGCTGGCTGTTCACGCATGAAGATTCATTTTCATAAATAGCGCCTATTATTAATTTAGGAGTAATTACTTTAATGGTTGATTTTGCTATTTCTCCAATTCAATATTTATATATATATATATAGATATAAATAACTCTTTCACAAGAAGCTCTACTGCTACTGAATACCTAAGTAGTAGGTTTAGAGTAACTTCTAAATAACATAAACCTACTAGATTCATGGATTCCGTCAGCAGTAGAGTTCCTTGTGAAAGAGTTCATCCAGAGAAATACTGCCACCTTACCTATTTCTGCCGCAAGCAGTAATGTCAACCGGTACATGTTCCGGCGCTGGTGAAATTACAGGCACATCGGACTTGTTAACTTATGTTTCATGGTGACGGGCGCATTGGTAGTGCCCCTCAGATCTTAGCGATTTAATGCTCAGAGCGGCGCTGCAAGTGTTATAGACAGGCGTGTAGTTTACCATCAGGCGCACGACTTCTTGGTCCCGTCACTTGATATTATAAAAAAAAATCTCTCAGATAGCGCTAGAGCAAAAAAAAACAAAAACAAAGAAAGGATCTGAAAAATTGGGTCGGCTGGTTCGTTCCGTAGATTCGAATCCAGCCCCAGAATTTTTCTTTGTGTTCGATCTTTGTATTAATAAGTAAATATAATAATAGTTGTATTAACAACTTAGTGAAGTAATTTCACAAAAAAATAATTGAATATCTTGGTAGTAAAACATCGTGATTAGTCGATAAACTTCATATTATAAACCTACTACTTCATTACTACTGCGATTGTCTTATTTCATCTACTGTCATAATGCATGTTTAGATGTACCTACCTATGTCTGCAATAACATGCGTGCCCGCCTGTAAATTTAAAACTACACAATGAATTTCTTAATTAAAACATTGGACAATTATATTCAATAAATTGTAAACTACATTTTGAAGACGGGCTTTCAAAGCTAAACCGATTTAACGCCATCATTTTTAGAAATCGAATCCACTTTGTGATTCTTAAAAGTCTTTTTCAGAATCAGTGGCTTTAAAATGTCTGTCTGGAACATAAATCATGTCATGCATCTTATTGAAAAGAGCTCTCAGCTTCAGCTTGTCGATTGTGGCAGGTGGCTAATTGTGCTTTATTCGTGTATAAATAGAGGAACCCAAACAAATCAGTGTACTAGCCAGCAACCGCCCTTGAACTGAGCGCGGAGGCTCTACGAGCCGGTGGCGGAGGCTGCGCGCGGGGCAGAGAGGGGGGGCGGGGCCGGCGCGGCCAATCAGCGCCCCTTCACATTTTTCAGCCCCCGCCCGCATCGCCGGACGCTGCCCAAAAACAAAAGGATCAAAGTCGGCGAAACCTATCTCTTTCTTTGTGGGGCCAGCGAGCGGGCATCGATGAGAGGATAGATACAGTGTGTCGCGCGGGCGCGAATCGATAAGCTCCCCCGCCCCGACCGCCCCGCTCTCCTCCCGTTCCGAGTACCCTCCCCCTCTCCTCGGCCGCACGATCCCACCCCCGCGCCCACCGGCCATTTGCACGGATGTTTACTATTATTATTTTATTGAACGGATGCTTCTAAGTGGGGAAATAAGAAATACATTTCTGAATCCTACATGGGATAACTCTCGGACTAGTGTTCACTACCTAATTTTCGTGGCAATATATATTATTTAAATATTCAAGGATATTATGGTGTAATTATTAAATAATATTTCATATTACAGTATTCGAATATCAATTAATTATGCACGATAAGTAATCTAATACTTAAATAATAAAAATTGCTACGGAAATTAGATGGTGAACATTATTCGGAGAATGACCGACATTAAGCTCTACTTTTTGTCTTTAACATTTGTCATACGCATTTCTTCTATAGGCTTAAGACACGCCTAATTTATACTCTCTAGCGTTTCTAGCTTTTACCAAGACAAAGTAGGGCTACGTAGCCTAGAGATTCCGCTACAATCGATACGGAGTAAAGTAATATCACATCTATTTACACATTACTTAAAGAAAATTACAAGAAAAAAGTAAATAATAATCTATTCGAATCACATGCAGGTTAATTTTCACAATATTTAACTGTGATCGAAAAAATCGTAACAAAACTTACGTCAAAAACATTTCACAAATGTCAATGAAAAGTATAAAGTCTGTAACCCCAACCGACCAACGGGATATAGCCTAAAGACCCACGCCCAGCAGTGGGACATGTCGACGTTAATTACGTACGTTAAATACTTACCTGCTGATGGAAATTGTATGCATGGTCTAAATAATGACGACGCAAGTTACAATCAAATTGAGTAGATTTCGTGTTACAAAATGTACAGTTGATGCCCCAAGATACCTGACCCTCTAGCCAACCTTTTAGTTCTGAGAGCCTTCTTACGCATTCAACAGAAAAACGTTAAAGGAATTTCAGCTTTATGGTTGAAATAGGGTAAAACCGGGATAGGTGCCGAAGTGGGATAGGTGCCTCGTTTTCAAAAAACCTAACTTCCCCAAATCGGAACAAAGAATAATTGGTTTAATTAAGGAGTATAGACACCAGTCATTAAAGTTCCTGCAGGGCTTCGTGTGGAATAGACGCGTTTGGCTTGTGCATGCGATTATCTCCGCGACGAACACGACAAACGGTTCAAAATTTCAGACGCAAGTATTTACTGTCGCATAACTTTGTTAGTTATAATAAATTCCGTTTTATTTTTACTATAACTATACACTGGTTTGTTATAATCATTAATACAAAGATCGAACACTCAGAGCAAATTCCTTCGATCCGGCCGGATTCGAACCGACGTCTTCTAGCTTACCGTGCCAGACGCTATACCAACTAAGCCACGGAACGAACCAGCGGACCTCGCGAATTTTTCTATGTGCTTGCGTCGTGTCTTTGTATTTGGTTTTTTCAACGACTTTTTAGTCGTAGCGCCATCTATGAGAAATCTATGAAAGATTTATCACCCAGTTAGTACCTTTACAGTTACCGTTTACAGTTAGTTTTATAATATACACTGGTTCATAAACTGCGCACCTAGGTATCAATAATCGCTCTTTTGTATATAGCTTAGTCATATAATAAAAGGGTATCTGTCCATATCGAATAGGATAGTCGCCTCGATTTTTTGCGGTATTGGTGCCCTTAGGGGCAAAGGACAAGCCAAGAAAGTTAGGAAAAGAAAATAAAGAAATAAATAATTTTAGTGAACAAGACATGTAAATGATAATAATTTAAAAGTAAGTAAAAGTACCAAAAAGACAAATTATTCAAAGTTCAAACAGCGAACATTTTTGTATAGAATGTTTTGATAGCTACAAAAATATGAAGTGAAGTAGGTAGTAACTTTAAATACGTATATATTTATTATTAAAGATGTAATATGTATATGCAATATATTAAAGATTACAAATAAAACATTTTATAATGAATTTTACTATTTTATTCTAAAGGGCATCTATACTTCTTAGTATTTTCATTGTGTGGCGTCTATCCATATAGGTAGGCATCTATCCTCAAAAAAATAGGTTTGCAAAAAATGTTTTTCTTCAAAATCAGTAAATATTACATCAATAAAATCAAGTATTAATGTGATGTAAAAGACTAAACTAGTTATATCCATAGGAATTATTCATGGTAAATTTTTAAATTAAAGGTTTTAAATTAGGAGGCCACTTCAAAAAGTGACGCATTTATCCCGGTTTTACCCTATATATATTTAACTAATTATATATATATATATATATATATATATATATATATATATATATATATTAGTTATTGACTAGTGATGCAATCAGGTAGTTATACCAAAATGAATTTTACTGCTCCCAGGGGGCCTACCATAACCTTTCCGAAAACAATCTTATTTCAATTTAAGCTTAATTATTATAATATTACTTATAGGTATTCGTATCATAACAAACCTGTCAACCAACTAATGTATTTATTATTAAAGTAATTGAAAGAACGAATGATTTCCCAATATAGTATATTCCTTACTAAAAATAGGAAAGGAGCATATAGATGTCGCTGTCGTAATTTCGAGAAATAAACATCGCGTATTTTTAATTTATTAAGAAATTATTTCCTATGTACTATTAAGTAAAAAATAAAGAAAATATTGAAGATATTTATGTAAGTAAATAAGTATAACTTAACTTTTAATCGTTACAAATCAATATTTAGACAATAAATTCGAAAATAATATTGTTTCCGCTGCGTCCGAGTATTAATTTGACATAAGAGCAATATTACTTTAATGTGAAAGTTGCGTCGTAGTACGATCTGAGTGAATGAATTGTCACAAAGCTGCCAATAAAACATCATGGTTTTAACATTATAATAAGCTTACTTTAAGCGCGTTATGGTTCGAAAAGTCAATGTAAGGTTAAAGTAATATTATTTAATGTTGTGGTAGGCCCCCAGATTACAGAATAAGTTACAGGACTGTTAATATAATTTAAATTTTACCCATCGTTGAAAGCTATATCGTTGAAAGTTCAATAATATATTTATTGCAAGTTACGATGTTTTGATTTTATATTGAAACTTTATTCTACGCGCTGCCATCTTGCGGCCAGTAGCAGGACTACGACGAACGACTAACACATCTGAACGAGTAGAAAATAGTATCTTCCCGATAATAGACATCTTCTTTAACGCACACTTAGCAGAATGAACGTCATTTCGATCAATTAAGTGAACGATTAACCAAACACTCATGAAGCATTTTTTCGCTTAGCTTTTGTTCGCTACTAGCGTGGAAAACTCGAGATGTATATTGCTCAGGGACAATATTTACTTTCGTTTGTTACAGTACAAAAAATCAATTCGATATAGAGAAAATTCAATGTTTTATGAAAATAAGACTTACCGATTATGTGAAATACCCCCACGGGTAATATTTTATTTTGCGACCATTATTTTTGCACTACCAATAAAGCATTTTTCTACTATTTTAGACAATTTGCGCGAAAGAATTGACACAACCGTAACGTACAAACCGAAAATGGCGGACTGCGCCCAAATAGGCGGAACTACGCCAACACTTGGCACGCGCGCTACGTTAACTTACTGTATTTATTGTTCTGTGTTAGTGTTGTAACTTGAAAAAAAAACCGACGTCACAGATGTTACCCACACTTGTAATGTCATCAAAATTTTCTGTGTCTTCGTTTCCTTCATTCAAATCCTACTGAATAATTTTATATACGCGGCTTGCTTATGTAAACTATGTAAATGTTGATATATAAGGAATATGTGCGATGTGGAAAAAATATTGATATGACTGTTAGATAAATAAATAAGTAGCGTTTTTATCATTAATCATCAAAGTAGCATGCAACAGCAATCGATAGATTTAAAAAAAAAGATAAAATTTTAGAATCCCTGCAATTTCCCCACATAGCAATCCACAAAATGCCCAGTCGAGTTGAAACTCCACGCAATTTGGGGAATTCGCCACAAATTGACAACACTATGGGTCGTATTCCAGAACTCTGCTCAATACTCAAGTCAGGACTTGAGTATTGCAGTGAGCACTAAAAATCATACTCAAGTCCTTGCCATTAGGGTCGTATTTCCAGTGCTTGAAATCATATTCAAGTCTGCTCAAATCCTGACTTGAGCATTAAGCACAGTTCTGGAATACGACACTGAGGGTCGTATTCTAAAACTCTACTCAATGCTCAAGTTAGGATTTGAGTATGGTTTAAAGCACTCGAAATCATACTCAAGCCACTGCCATTAGGGTCGTATTTCCAGCGCTTGTGTTTCCATTGCAATCCTGACTTGAGCATTGAGTAGAGTTCTAGAATACGACCCTGAGAGTGTTGCCCATTTATTTCAAGCAATTTATCTATGAAGAATAATATTACAATAATAAATAATAATAATACAACAAAAGAGGAAAAGTTGTAAAAAAATACAATTGTCATATTGTCATACTTTTAGAAAAAAAACGTACTCCAGAAAAAAAGCGATTTCTTTTCATGTTTTTTTTTTCATTGTTTTTTTTCTCTCTCTATATTTACCAATGTGCACCGTTTTTTTTAAAATTAAGTGTAATTAATACGCACACCCATTTGTATTTAAGACCATTGTATAGTGTCAAGAAATAAGAAAAAAAAACAGTTAACAAGAGCTACCAACATACTTTACAGAAACTATCTGTAGATAAATTCCTTATTCAAAATTGAAACAAAAAAAACATTGACAAATAAACGTGTCATTCGCAAAATGAATTCCTAAAATATTGTCGATGACTGACACTGACTTACGCAGCACTTACGAATGTGAACGTTAGGTAGGTACTATGAAAATTAATTCGTAATATACATAACTATACTTTTCTAAATCAATGTTTTAATTATTTTAATGCCTATATCTATATCTCGTTACATCGTGATATGCATACCTATGTATATCAGAGCAAATCATGAAACGGAATATAAAATGTATTTTCTAATCACATAACAACTGTACAAGTGTTAAATGAAAAATTAGTCACTTGAATTACAGACATAAATAGATACCTAATACGAGTACACAGGTAGTTTTTTTTTTTCGAAATATGCATAAATTGGTTCGAACCTCTGAAGTACCTACTACAGGGGATGTGGACATTTATGTGTAGGCGTCTACGCTTAGAATAATAACGCATAGAATGATTTTTACATAGTATTTGGCTTCTGTCCCACTGAAGACAATTCTGCCAGTGTCCGGGTGCATAGAATGACAGTTTCATATCAAACGAACTGTCACAAGTGAGGCAAAAATCTAATTCATGTAAGCTACATAGTTTTAGTAGTAGGCTAATTTTCGGTTTTAGTGAATATTTATATAAAAATACAAGTTGAAACGCGTTACTTCCTTGTGGAATGTGATGTTAGTATCTATTTTATGTTTGTCTGACGTATTTTTACACTCATTTACCGCACATTTCGTATTTTTAGCTAAAATTCTTGATCTGTTCACGGTGCAAGTTGACCTTGAGCACTGAAGGCCCGCCCGCTCGTGTAGGCCCATTGGGCGCGCTTCAATTTGTCTCACTTAGCGTGTGCGGACTAGGTTTCTATGCGTTATTATTCTAAGTGTCTACGTATAGCCACCATCAAAATAGTGTGACGGAATGGAAACGGTCGAAATAGCCAAAAATAACTATAATATTTCTTATACACCTTACAAGTGAAGCAATGGAGTGCTTTTATTGTTTTTTTTGTACAAATTTAAATGTTACTTTAATAACCGTCAATGTAATTTTCAAATTCATTTACAAATTTAAAAAAGAGTGTCATATAGCTAAGTACACAAAGTCACTGATTTTTAAGGAGCATGTCATCTTCATTGTGACGGTATATTGAACGGTTTTTGAAAGTTGCATTATTATTTTATAGTAGAGGTTTGAGGTATCGTTATTTTTTACTCTGTCAACTAACTACCATTGTTTTAATGAATTTCATAGAATGTCTACAAAATTGTTCGTTTACCGCGCCAATATATTTATTCATCTCTGTTTATTTATTATTCTACAATAGGTATAATGGTGAATATATATATGATCGCAAACGCCACCTGCACGACATGCATGGTACTCTTATGAAACAGCCAAGTCAGTGCCACCTAGCGGCAACTATCGGAAACATTTCTCCAAAATGCAGTCCAGTGTAAGACCGCCATTTTCTCATATTTTCTTCTATTAAAGTACCAACAAAGCAACCTAGGTGGCGCTATTTAGGAAGAATCGAACGTTATTATTTGCAATGTACAAATTCATTGCTCTTTAATGTCAACCATAAATATGTTTAATAATTATGCCACGAATTTAAAATTCTTTTACGGGAATTGATAAAAAATAATAAACCGTATTTGACCTTTTCGTATTTGCTGCGTAATAGACTGTTTTACCGACATGGCATCTTCCGGTTACCGCTTGCCGACATCACACAGGCAAAATGGCAGAGTGAAGCTAACTTCACATCATAAATGTTCGATCTCATTCAACTACGTCGAGGCTTGTACTTTTTGGGATAACGCTTTCGGTAAATGTTGTTTTTATCCTAGCAAACAGTGTGATTTTGTAATTTCTAAAATACTTTGGAGTCATGATAGAGTGACAAGCTCAAGTGACAGTATTATTAACAGTAATTCATCAGAAAATTGGCGCGTTGGATTCTGTCAACATAGCTAATAAAGTGTCCATACCGAGTGGCGTTATAATGCACGTGTAATTGCAATACAATAGTGATTTTTCGTTTGCAGACATGGCTTTGAGCGTTGCTCTACCTTTAGCGGGGCTGGAGACAGAGAGTTTTAACTCATTCAGCTCCTTCGGGCATATCATAGATATAGCGGGGCTTTCGCAGTCGCAGACGAGCCCGAGTCCGTCTGTCTCCAGTGAGTCTAGCGGTATCGGGTCTCTGGGATCGCTTAAGTCGGAGTCGGTGAACAATGACTCCCTCCCGTCAAGTCCTCAAACAACAGAGAAGGTGAGTGAATATTTCGTTAATTTCGCACTATTTTGTTTGCGTTCGTCCTGGCCTTGACCTCGCTATTTTCATAATATTCCGTAATGGCGTATGTCTTACGGTATCACTGTTGTGAACAATATTATTGCGTGTTAATGGAAAAATTTTGATTGTTATGTCATGATTGCCGCACATTTAACTTGTTCAACGTGTGGAATCGATATTATTAGCAAATAAAACGTAAACTGTAATCAAGCGGATTTGACAACAAACAAACTGGTTGATTAAAAACGTGATGATTATCCTTTCCACAATATGAAAAGCAAAACAAATATAGATAACAATTGTTTAATAGTATTTTATTGATGTTGCACACTTGTCTGTGTTGTTTATAATCTGATTAGATTTGAAGGTTCATTCCAAAAATAAATTCGATCTTTCAGAAAGTCTTTGAGGATGTTGTGCAGCCTCAACCACGTCCAAAGGAAAAGACATTCGACGATATAAAGATTACTTACGGAGGACGCGACATCCTCAACTTAATGGCTAATCTCACTGATCCTCGATGGAACTACCGCGCTACGGTGCTGCCCCCGAACAACCCGGCGCTGTTCTTTGCTAATCGCTCCCAATATCACCGGCTGGGGCCGTATGGAACTCGCACACAGTACGTAAAGGACACTTGCCGCCTCTGCGGCTTCGCATGGGTTGTTGCTGCCACTGAGTGACGAGACAATGTGTCAGCATAAACTCAGAACAAACAAATATTGAAAGGGTATGACTGGGACACATCAGGGTGCATATTGAGTGCTCTTACTTCAACTGTCACCTGGTGGTAGGATCACACAACTGTCATTATTTGAAAACATGCCAGTGATTTTAGGTCACACTTTTGTTATAAAGACCTGTCATTTTCTGTGAAAATCTCAGGGACTAGGTATAGTTGAACAATTTTTACTTGCTTTAGCGTTTATTATTCTCATATCAATTTATGTTTTTGAATTCTCATTCAGGAAGTATTTTATCTTTAACAAATCAAGAATGGTGTTTATGTGGCCATTTGAATTTAATGAATTTATTATGAGCAAATTAATGAACTTCCTTCTTAGATCTCAAACCACTGGCTGTGTGACATATTCCGATATGTAGTGTTTTTTAATGCTCCTTGGTGTGGCCCTATCTTACGGATGACTGTGGAATATGCATGAAGCTATCGTCTCGCGCATTCGTAGAGTTACATTTTAATCGTGACTTAATACTGTGATCTTAATTTAAACAAAGCAATTGTTGACAAATTCTGTGAATGTAATATGTGACGATGCATTGCTTTGATTTTATGTTATTAACTTATTTTGTGTGATAACGTTAGGGTTAATTATTACGTACTTGCAATGCCATACAAAGCAGAATATTCCAAATCAGCATTTGAAGCTCCTATATTAAATTGATAGGAACCAAAAATCCCATTACAATGCCATTTCATGATTAGGCAACCAATAGAAACCATAAATACATAGTAATTTATTGCACTGTTCTTAGTTCCTCTTAGAAATGTTAACTTGTTATCCAAAGAATCTTATTCGTTTAATGTGCATATAATGAACATAATTTGTTAATCAAGCAATTTATACTAATTAGGATAAAATACTATTGGTTGAACCATTTCAGCCGTCAGAATTTTTAAAAGGAAACCATTTTTATAAAATATGGACATATATCTTAATATGTTAATACTACCCACCATTACTTTGTAATACTTAATATTTAAATATTGTTTTGTAATATTCTTTAGTCTGTAGCAATAATTTAGACAACTATATTCCACAGTCATTTACCAAAAGGATCGTCATTGTTTAAACCAAAAGGCTGCTTCTCGGATGTTATTTAAATTTACGGTTTTGACGAGATAGGCACGAATTTAAAGCCAAGCTGTGTAGGTTAATTTTAAGGTCTAATTATGATAATTGTTGGATGTACCGTCCGAGCATTACATAATAATAGTGATGACATAAAATATGAACTAGAGGATACAATCTTGACATGTTGCCCAAAAATGTAACTCCTATCCGATTATAAACCATGAACAACTCATTAAATAAATATACAAACCCATACAAAACATAGTCATAATGGGTTATCAGTGCATATCATCACAAATTAATGCAGTGATTAGATATTCTAAGGTATTAGTAGTTGTTACAGACCGTTTTAAAACGTTTGAGTCATTGATATGCCCAGATACTGGGTTCTAGTGAAATTATAGTAAGTGTCGTTAACAGACTGGCAATATCTGTGTGTGCATACATAAAGTGTAATTCGTGGTCTCTTAATTTAGTCAAAATATTTAATAGTGTGAGTCTCTTCAACTACATGTAAGTAACATATAAACACTAACTTTAGAAAATTGATACTGTCCTTTAGTGCAACTTTAGTTCTGCTATGTTGTGATCAGCTTTAAATTCTAACTGGAGTATTTGTATACAATAATGTTAAACATATTTCCCACAAACTTATTTTTTATAAAAAAATGTTGATATGAGACAATACAGAAGGTAGTTTTCCAAATTTTATTCATATCGGAAACTTCAAAATGTTTGGCAATTTTTTGGAAGGGACCAACACCCATCCGTTTATTTCTCGCATATTCTTTGTCAATAGCAGAACGCACTCCAACGACGTTTACGTCATGATCTAAAATTACATTGCATTTTATCAACCGCTTTATCGTAGTCACCACCACAAGATTTTTTTGTTTTCTCTGTAATCAATGTACTAGGCTATGAACACAAATCGTAATTGAATAGGGAAATTTTTACAGAAATCTTATTTATGTATTTCATTTTACGATTCAGTGGATCATGAGTCATGACTGAACATATAGCATGGATCTCAGAATGCAGCTAACAGTTATTCTTTATTACATGCAGATATCTCTAGGAACCTTTAAACAAAGCATGAATATTAAAAAAAATCGATAGAGGCCTCTTCTAAAGCCTAAAAAAGTGTGCTATATCCTCAGTCACACATACTCACAAATGGTTGTTATTGGTTATTTAAAATCAAATGTTGCATTCAGGTTATTTTTAGTTTGTTAAGGTAATTTATGACATTGCTGCAATCGAATGTAGTTCAAAGAAAGTATTTGGAGCGAAACGCACAGTTGTAAACTAGCTCTTATTACGAATGTCTTCTAATTTAGTGATTCCCTGTTGGCCCCTGTGAGCGGCCCGTGCGCCAGTACAAGAACGGAACGGGCCCTCAGTGCCCGATCCGAATCAACCGAGGCCGAGGTGCGATGCAATATTTGCATTCCAGTTTTGTGTTTAAGTTAGCAGCCAAGGGTAGTAGTTGTTAAATATTTATTTAAATCCACATTGCCAAATACTTTGGTTGTTGTGCTATTTATTTAACAAAAAATTCTAAAATATCAATTTAGTACCTTCCATTAATAAGTGTCTTCACGTGATTTTACAATGTTTAAATCATTTCAATTTTATGCATTTTATTTTGTTTAGTCAAATCATATACATGATATTATAATATGTTGTATTATATCTATTGTTCATTCATATTTATAATAAATATTTTTTTGTCATCGAACTGTAGTCAAATGACAGTATTTTTGTAATGAAAATTGTATAGGGATGAGGGTTTTTGCCTAGTCGCAGTGTCCTAGCATGGGAACCATAGCGGCTGCCGCGCAATAAGCTGGCGCTCCCGCGGCGCAGGCCATAACAACAGTTGCGTGGCGGCTCGCGTTCCAGTGTAGGCGCGCGTCCAGTGTGTATTACGTATATCTGATAAGCATTATGTAGGTTTAGCGAAATAGACTAACTCGGAGATAAACTCCAAGTACCAAAACTTATTGGTTCAAGTTGTTCTCGTAATATGGTGATATAGTGCGTCACACGCGACGCAACGCTCAATATTTTTAGTAACCCTTAAGAAAATTAATACCTCTTTTAAAAAGAATTATAATATATATGATATAGTATATCCAATCGAAAATCACATATTATGTATTTCCCTGTTTATTTTGATGTGATATCATAAATGACTGATCTGAATTTAGTTTTTAAGTTGGTTATTAATATGCAGTGCTATTTCGAGAGTGTATAATTAAGATTTAATATTGAAGTGCCAATGCTCGTAATTTAATCTTTATGACTGTTCCTTTATTGTAGCTGTACGTAAGAGCTCGACTCGGTAGATCCGGAGGCGTGCTCTTGCCCTACTTACTCCTCATCGACTTCAGTATAAGCAATCCTGTTTAACACTTAGTTTTCCATTGTTACTTTAATTTATTCACGTAACGTGCACAATCTCAGTAATGCTTGCAATATTATATGTGTAACAGTTTTATTCCTCTCTTTAATTTAATTCAGCGTAATGTTAAGAGTACAATATGAGATGATGTTATATCATTCTAGTATCAAAATTAGCCGAAGATGTTAATATTATTAGTTAGGTAAAATTTTAACATAGCTTCGTATAATTGGGATGTTTTAGTATTTAGTAGTGTATAATTACAATATAGTGGCAAGCAACTCTGTCTCATGAGTAAAATGAATAATGTTAGTGGCAATAATACTCGATGTAAGTCCCCTGCCAAGAGACTAATACAGGGTCGCAAGTGCGGCCGCCTGCGCCAGCCCACCGAAGGCGCCCGCCGCCCGCCGCATACACAAAATGTTCTATAGACATTAGGCGATTATTTGTTGTAATTATAATAATAGACGTAGGTATTTTATCGTACTTAAATAATTATTCTTGCGATGCCTTAATTCTGGTTGTCAATTAGACATGTCTCTGCCTAGAGTGTTATCATTGTTTTTATTTATTTTAGTTTTTGCTGTTCCGGCTATCTCCGTGAACTTCCAGTCCAGGCTGTCCTTTTGAAATAATTTTGAGGTCGATTTATTTTTACCTAAGTGTTCTTATTAAATGTTACCAAAATGTTTTTAATAAAATATTTTTATATGTAACACAGTCTTTCATTGACATCCTTTTGCCGGTTGTGTCCATATTTACTTTTCCTAAAAATCCAAAACTTCTGATGCATACGTAGCAAGGAAAGAAGAGCCTAAATATATCATCACTGAAACTATTTTTGAAAACTAAAATTGGAATGTTCTTTTTTGTCTAACATGCATAACAATTTTATCCGACATTCGTCGTTAAATAATAAAGTTAGTCACGTTTTTGTGGCGTAAACATTCCATTGTGGGCAAGTTGCCAAAAACACGATAATTAGATGGACGTCGAAGCAGTTTAATAATCATACCAACGATTTGTCATAATGTAGTTAACTAATCGCATTATATAGCAGATTAGTAAATCATTCAACGTTGTTACCTATATACTAAATCTATAGTTCTTACATTATCAATTATATTTTAACAAATGCTGTTAACATTTTCTCTAACTTATAGATGAGTACACACTTTTTATTACATATATGAAATAAAATAAAACTAATTAGAAATACTTTTGAAAAATAAACCTGAACGAATTTATATCAATACCTATAGTCACAAACAATGCATAGAATTTATGCGAATCCAAACACTATCAAGAAGAATATTGTGCATTTTTATTATTTGTGATGCCCAATGATCGGAAATGTGATATATATCTGTGGATGTCTTTCCATCCTCTAAGGTGGATGCTGATAACTAGAATTGTTTATTGGTAAATCATGGCAACATTATTATACAAATCGAAGGTATTGCAATCTTTAGACTAAGCTCAAAACATGAAACTTTTACGAACAGCGCCATCTTACGATGAATATTAAAAGCAACTGGAGAGTTGCGTTGCGTACAGTTTCCTTGCGCATAACGTTAGGTTAAGTTAACATCCAACACTAATAGATGGCATTCAATTCAAGCGGTATTCGTAACATGAAAGGACAGAAAGCCCTTGTTTCTGTAATAAATTATAATTATGTACCCAAGTAGTTATAGGAATTATCATTTGCCAATATTTAAGTTATTAAATGCTTACGAATAAATTTTATCTAACTAATAGGTACGTTATATCGAAATAATTAATCATCTGCCATAATATGGGAAAGATTTTCAAAAAACCTTTAACGTCACTTTGACCTGTAAATTTGTGTTTCAAACAATGGCCCCTCGACGAGACATCCTGTGTTCCTGGAAATGCTCGAAGTTATTCATGTTTCTTTAAACAAATCTCCGCTTCCTTGCATTCATTATTCTACTTAATAGTTCACAATCAAACATTATTTAAAATCCTTGCAAAGTCAAATCTCACTCAATAAACTTTAAATCAATAATTAAACTCGACACTGGCCAAAATTACCTCCAATCTGAGTTAAAGTTGCCACAACAAGAATATGTAATGTGTTATTTTTACAAAAATGTTAAAATTATCGTTTTTTTACAGAAACTTAGATCGAGGGTAAACGACGTACTGGAAGAAGGAAGAAGTCGTGGTTGCGCAACATCCGGGAATGGACGAATATTGCCAGCGTAGAACATCTGTTTCGCTTGGCTCAGGACAGGGAAGAGTTCTCCAAGCTGACGGCCAGCCTCCAGTAGTGGAGAGGCACTACATGATGATGATGATGATGACAGAAACTTAACAAGATTATAAGTAAATACTTGTATAAATTTGATTATTTCGCTAGTCCTGATTGTCGACAAAAAATTTTATGACTATGCACAGATAAGTATTTCTGTTGTCAACAATTCGACTGAATCACGAACAATGGCCAGCCACTCACCATCGATCCTGACATTATTTGCGACAAAATACATTTTCAGCAACTACATTGTTTGGAATCATAATGGAATATAGTCTGAATTGTTTTTTACGCGGCGTAATAATAACTGCGGCAATGATGTTTTTGTTTGGAATATCCACTTTTGTGTCGGCATAATGGTGTTCATTCAGTCGCTCCCGTCTGAAAGTGTCGCTTTTATCAGTCGCACAATGGACGGGAATCAAAGAAATTACGAATTCCACCAACCGCTGTTCTACACTTTAAAATAAAGACTCGATTTTGATGCCATTGTTTGATATTTTTATTATTGAGTTCTTTGGTTTTCACAATTGTTACACATTCTAAATGTTACTATCTATTCTTTCACATCTAAATCACGTAGGTACAGGGTCAAGAGCACGTCAAGCTTGAGAGTTAAGATTTTAATCCAATTCTATGCCGCTTACGATAAGAACGGTCCAAAGTACAAAGTGTCAAGCTTGACGTGCACTTGACTGTACCTACATTATTTTGTTTTTTAACAACGGTCAACGTTTTGGCCTCTGGTCCTATGGTCACGGCTGACTCTGCCGATTTAGATCCGATGTTATTGTTGAATTAGCAGATGTACAGAGTTATAAAAAGCATGCCTACATGTACACGTCTATGTATTTATGTCGATAAAGATTATTTTAATACGTAGAAGCACCCCAAATGTAATATCGGCTTTATGACGGTAGCGAAAGCTCAATACAGCTCAGGCTAATCAACCTTATTGTGATCACAGTGCCGAAAATCGACTAATTGTTGTTATACAAAAACACTAATATGTTCCCGAGCTCACCCTTTTACCACCAAAAGATATCAACGATTTAGAAGCAAAACATTACTAAATAGGAATAATAAATGAAATATACAACGAAAACATGACTTAAGTGCGACCTGTGTTAGTTCTAAATCAGAGAAATAGCTGTCTGAAGTACTCATAACACTTTTTAAGTGAGGGATTGCTTACTAAATCCGAATTCCGACTATTGAAATTGGGAACACCTTCAATTCGGATCATTATTTTCTCGGACCGAAGTAACTACAGTATTAGATATACTAACGATTACGCACTGCGTCCGATCCGAATCTGGGGGTCTACTCTTGACCGTCCGACATCCGTCCGAAACAATTACTGTCAAATAAGTAATATTCGACAAAATTAAAAGACAAGTATCAAGTATGAAGCTTCATTCGCATCACGCGTCTTTTCATTTGGTCAAGTGTTGCTTATTTGGCAGCAATTGTTTCGGACGGAGATCGAGAGTAGACCCCCTGAAACGACGGGTTGCTGGAGGAAAGCGTCGATACACATGTAAAATTAAATACAAAGTAGACACACTCATTCGGTAATCAATATAAAATTTCTTGCAATTGTCAGTTCATCAGAAGGTTTACCCAGCAGTATTCATTTCTCCTGCGTCTTCGAATGTAGGTACAATAGCAATCCCAAAAAATGACGGTGATTGACAGGACGCATAGTTTTATTCCAAAGATTCGCGTTACGCTTCCACATTTATACGGCGAACGGCTATCGAATCGTACCCTGAACGTTATAACTTGGACTTTCAAGGCCAGAGTGAATAGGCATTATTTAGGTGTGTATGCTCCATCGTCGATTTCATCGTCACTTTCCATCAGGCGAGATGGAGGTCAAATGTGCACTTACATTTTTATTTAAAAATAAGCTACCGAACGACTTAAACGTTGCATGCTACACAGCACCGGTATGTCCAGAATTCTGAATCTCTAGGTGTACAAGCGATATCCATATTTTCTCGGATGCGGAACGAACACAGTGCACAAGCGACATCCGAAGTCGGACCGACTTTTCATGTTTTGTATACTCTTTGATTCCGAACAGATACGCGCTGTAGATACAGCTTGCCACATTAGACGAAATATTTAAGCAGTCATTTGTGACAACTGCCACACTAAACTCATGTTAAAGGCACTAAATACAATAATGACACTCTGTAAAGCTTAACCTGCGCCTGGTATATGATAGAATCAGAATCTAAAAATAATGAGCGTTCTGCTCTTTTTTTTTAGATTCTGATTATATTATATATTCCCTTCAAGGGAGCAAATATTATTTATAATATCTGTGTAGGTGTTTTAGGTACTCATATATCTGTAGGGTAGATATTTCCTAGTTTAAGACCAGGCAGTCGGTCTTACTAGGCACCATCTGCCAGTATTAAAAAAACCTTTAAAATGTTTCGTTAGGGGTTTTGTTGCGGTATCAAAAACGATTCCTAATTTAAGTACCTATTTTCTTCCACAATCTATCGCCTAGATCGAATGTCTAAATCCCTTACTGCCTCAAATAAGTATATTATGTCCAAGATTTCGTCTGCAAAATTTATACAAACCTAGTCAATTAACACCACAGAATAAAACCTACATATAAAATCAACCATGTCAAACTCAGTATGTGAGTTCCAATAAAATAAGCCTAAATATCATTAGATATCTTACCAAAATGGAATGATCTCGAAAATTCATGAACGCGGAAACGATTAAGGAATGATGCACGTCAAGGCAAAACGTTAAAAGGAATGAAAATGGAAACAGTGGAGGCGTTTGCATCCTTTCAAGGTATTGACATTCATCATACATACCCACATCGAGCTTTTTGGCTACACACATTCTCATTAACCGTCTTCCCTTTAAACTTATACTACGGAACGCTTAATACGATGCTTGATGCTTAGTCTATAAAAAATCAGTGCTTCGAAATACCTTGTTTTAATAAAATACGTATCGTAGTCTTCATCTCTATATACAGGGTGTATTGGTTAAGTGTAACCAGGCGATTGTTCTGAAAAGATATCAAAACCCTTTAAACTGATATAGAAAGTACGTTACCTAATGAGTAAAACGACATCTATAACTTTTAAAAATAAAACTACAAATATGCAAAATTTTTACGTTAAGCACTACGATACATTTAATATGACATTCGTAGAGAGGCTTTAGTGTCCTTTACAGCTTGGACTATACAATTTTGTTTTATACTAACGTGCGTTCATTATCAGTTTAAAGGTTTTTAATATTCTCTAAAGGTTCTTATATTCACAAAATTATCGCCTGTGCACACTTAATGACTCATGGTCACTATTATCCTTCACTCTCGAATACACCAATGATGATTACACACCCGGATACTAATTCGGGGTCACCTCGCATTTTTATTCTTATAGGGATTGAATACAAAAATATTGTAATCATCGCAGCAAAGGACTTTTGAAAATGACTTTAGTAGTTTAAAAATTTCCCTATAATTTTTAATCGATCAAACATTGTTTAAGCTTAGGAAATTTAATACTGAAAATAGCTACTAGCTCGAATTATTTACACATTTTATCTCGTAATGTGGTATCTACCTATTACACATTTTAATAGGAAAAATGGAATCCTTCTAGAATGACTCATGATCAAAGACTTGTGAGATGTCGTCGCTCACGACTTTGTAAGCGCCGCTATACAGCACAGTGTTTTTTTTAGAAACTATAAATAAACATTTATGATAAAATTTTAAAAATGGCATACTTTAAGTAAGATAGAAAAAGCACAACACTGGCTACATAGTCAAACAGTTGTATTTTAAAAAGAGCAATTACCTAAATAATTACGCAAAATATTTGCGAATAGTATTTGAATCGATTTTATTCAAATGGACAATATATTGTTTTTCAATTTACTGTCATCAAATTTAAATATTTCATTATCCCCCGTCGCAAATACATACACAAAGAGGCAAACTTGGGAAATAATTATGACTGAGAAAACCATGATTTTCACACAAAATTGATAGTTCCATTTCTTTCGTCCAGGTTCCATGGAAACTTTATCGCTCGGCGGTGGACTATCTGAGCGACTCTTTTTGAAAGATTTCTTAGAAAAATAAGGCATGTTGGTATCTTTCTATTTTACCATCAGGTCAAATGATTCCAGTGGCGCAACTAAAAAAGACAACATTCTTATTGAATTGAGTACTTTGAGCACGTAGTATATCTTAAGAATATAATTAATACTTTTGTGATATAATAAATGCGAATTATAAACACACAATACTTCGTACATTTTGGTACAAATTTTGACAACCGTGTCAAAGTGAAAAATTCTATGATAGAAAATGTTTTCCAACGACTTCAAAAAGTACACAAAGTAAAAGACTAAAAGCCAAGAGAAATAATAAAAAAAAACTTAATCGTAGAAAACATTTTATAAAGTTATTATATTAAGCATTATACCACTTATATAAAATTTCGCTCAAAATCCTTACAATAGCGGAGAAAATTCAATACTTGTTCTGTTTTTGTGTCCATTACCCTTTTCTTCGAAACTTCTTAAAAGGATTCCTTTTTCTTTCAAATGTTAAAACAAACAAGTTTCTTCATCGAGGAGATGTTTTTAAAGATCCCATGTCCTTTTCTAATATAGGTACCAGTCTCTTACATTGAAAAGGGAAGTGAAAATATTGCTCAACGAGCAATGTTAAACAGTGAGCCATTGAAAACAGCTGAAGCCTTTACAAAATCACCCTCCTTTAGAGTCGCTTTTCCAGCCTCTATTTATATTTTCCACATTTTCCATATAGAATTTCGCGCTTGTGTCGACCGAATCTCCCATTGAGGGCTCACACTCGGGAGTTGTGCCAATTCAGCAGTAAATTAACACCATTCAAAGGCCTGCAAGATGGCTGAAAGGTCCTCTGACTATGATTTGTTATTACGGGTGGGTTTCATGAATCTTACTTAGGTGAAAGGAATGCCAAAGCTTGTCAAATTGATTATTCTTTAATGCGCTTTTGTAAAAAGTACAAAGGTATGTACTATCAACCATGTCTAAAAAAAGTCTAAAATTGCTTCGAGTATTCCACTCCCTAGAAATTTTCTGCTACATTGAACAATATTTAATTAAAGAATTCGGACAGAAATTAAAGATGTTCCAATTTTTTTGATCGCTTGTAAGCGCTGTTGTTTTGTGTGTATGCAAATACTTTCATGACCTCACAACCTAAAGAAAACCATTCACTAATCAAAACCTGAAGAAGATTATGTCAAAAATTATTTGAATTTCCCATTCAACTCATTTCCCTATTCGCGAGGAGACAAAGCGCTAGTAACACAATTGGGCGGGCCTTTGTTCCGCGCGCGCGCGCGCGCGCGTTCTTTCAGTGGCGCCTGGCGCCTGCAACAACTGTTTCTACGATAGCCAGCCAGCCAGCACTATTGTTGTTCGGTAATTGTTCTTGCCTCATCTAGCCGAGGGCTAGCGGCGCTATAATTTGGCACTGTAAACAAAGTGCTACTTGATGTTGAAGTTGTAAGTAAGGTCGCTCAGTTACTCCACTTTTAGCAAGAATTCTTAAATGCCAGAATAAGAACTGCAAAAGCATCAATCTGGTTTTCAATATCAGTAGTTTGGGATATCTAACCACTAAAAGATCATGCCAGTTATATTTTAAAATACAAATATAGCTAACAAAATTCAATAGCAGTAGATAGGTAGGTATCTATGAAATCAAATCTTCAATAACTAGGAATACATCCACGCTCCATCTAAAATGGGACGTTATTCATAAAGCTATTCATCGAGCTAGCTAAGGAGTGAATCTTTATGAATGCCACCAAATTGTATGAGAGTAGTCCTCTTTGAAAACTTCCCATGAATAGTGTTAATTCGCTATAGCGAGTTTGCTCGGCGCTCGTCAATGGACTATTTGGAGACTTGAGAAGCGCGCCGGCTCACAAAGTCGCAATATTGTGTATGGAAAACGCGGGAAATATGAATGCGGCTGCCGCCCGGCGAAAGGGACATTTTCAAAAGGCCGGCGATGCCTGAAGAATATTTAGCATTTGCTTTTGCATTCCGCGTGCATGTGGTTTGTAAGCAAAGATTTTTTGATTATTTTTCTCTTGACTGATAAATTTACTCAAATGTACTTTACCACGATTTTCCTTGTCAATAATATAATAGATTATGTACTATTTAATAAGTGGTTTACCTATTGTTCTAAGTAACTAACACTTTATATTATAAGATATTTAGTATTCACTAAAACACTGACAAACTCTAGCGTCTCTTGTAGGGCAAGTTCTCAGTTTCAGGCGCAACATCGCTTCGAAAGCGAAAAGGAAAAAGCGGGGCGTGCCGGAACAAAGCCAACCATACAATGGGCCCGCGCGAACAATGCTAACTAGAGGAGATGCAGCTTGTATCATTGCAGATAAAGGAGATCGATAGGGTCAAACACATGCACTTTGAAAGAGACAGTACAAATAGTACTTACCTACTACCTACAATAAAATAGAAATAGACTTCAGTCCCTTCTTGTTCTTGTGGCATGCATTTGACCACTTCTATTAGAATGTAAGATTTTCAATTTGCTGTGCTTTATATACCTACCCTATAATAAGCAGAAATCTTCCTAAAATAAAAGGCTTTTAAAGAATTACTGCTGACGAATGCTACAATTTAAGCTGTGATCCGATAAATTCTGGACACAGGTGCCTATTACAAAAGGGTTTATGATTCTTTGATTTATGATAGTCTATGATACTAAACAATTTTTACCTGAAATAAAAATTTTATTCACAAAACATTTTTCGAATGTCCATTGGGTAGCAGCAACAGCGGACTCAACTTTTTTTTTTGTTGAATCTAAAATAAAAAAATAAAGTATTCGCAGGCGGCACAAAATACACAGGTTATTATTGCTAAGTTTAAGCAAATAATGGTATATTTTAGCTGTTATTTAAGCTAAAATATACCATTATTTGCTTAAATTGAACGTAGTGCAATTTGGACTCAACACACGCATTGTTGAAGGAGTAAATGTAAACTGAAAGGGGACTGCAAACAAAGTTGCATGCTGACAATAGCGGAACTTGTATGGGTTTTGTAAGACTTCTAGTCGTTAAATTGTGGATGGTTTTGGGTTGATATTCAAAATACAAGTTCTGCTATGTGTCCAAAAAGACCTTTATTTCGTTATTAGTTATTAGGTAAGCATCTTATGACAGCCACGGAGCTATTCCGTCCGAACCGATATTACTATTTATAAAAAATAGTATTTTTTTTATTTCAAACTAGTTGCATCCTTAACTCTGATCACTCCGTTTTCCATCTAATTTCCTTAACCTACGCGGCCCTTAAAGAATCTTTTTTTTATTTACCAACAGTCTCATATCAATTGATAGGTATATATTCATCTACTTGAAAATCATTGATGAATTATACTGACGAAATACTTTTTGCTTCTTAGTCTGGTCTAAAATACATTTAAAGACCTATGTATAAAACGTTAACAGCCAAAGCGGAACCTGTTATGAAAAAGAGCTCGCTGTAGTTCTTTATTAAAATTCAAACGACACTAGAACACGCGCATCCGTCAGCTCAGCAATAACTGGAGTCCACAACAATGTGCCCTCTGAAGAGCTCCGAACAATCGAATGAAGACAATAAGCAGCGATACTCCGAGACAAAAAGAGGCGAAATAAAGGCTCACTTGTTTCCTGGCCGCATTGTGAGGAGCGGAGGAGGGCAGAGACAAAAGCGTAATGTGCCACGGGCCCAAACAATAGGGACTGAGCCATTATTGTTACTGTAGCGGCGCTTTAGCGAAATATGTACGTGGTGGCAGCGAACTTGACATGGTGATGGCCTTGCCTTTGTGACGAGCTTGGGCACCAGTGTGTGACCTGAGATTAACATCGCCCATTTTTCTGCATTTATTCTCCAAGTAGTATTCACCAAACGTTTCTTATTCTGCACTGTCTCAAGTTACTTAACATACACGGCATAACAAAATGGTGTAAACTTCCCGCAATGATCGTACTAATGATAAATCATAGCACAAAAATAATTAAATATTAAGAATAAAAATTTAGATTACTACTATAGAAGGGGAAATATTTGACGATTTTTTTTTACTTGTTCAGAAAACAAAGCTGAAATGTGATCCTATATAATGTAGGAAGCAATAACAATACTGCCTTCGTAACGAAAAAAGGCACAACTATGCGTACTTTATACAGCATGCAGTTGTGCCTTTTTTCATTCCGAGGGCAGAATATGAGGTATGCGCAACAACTTACCCAGAAATCTTGTTACACGAACCTGTAACAATAAGATTTATCATAAGTAAAGAAAAGGGTCTCAAATCGCGTTTCAAATTTTCTAAAGAATAATTTAATAGGTACTTTTACGGTCGACGTACGTATCCAATAAGGTAAGTAAAGTAGGTAGGTACCACAGACTATTATAGAGGTCATCCCAATAAATTTGCTTTGTCTTAGTTACAAAGACAAGCTGTGCGATTGAAATTGATTTGTTTTTTTATTGACATAAAGGCCTTATTATCGTATCTTCAATATTGACTGTCGCCGATACTAGATTTGCTTAAACGCACTTACAAATGCACGAAAACAGAAGATCAAACTGAACTCTAATTTGCAAAACCCTCAACTCCGTCATGCAGCAAAGAGTATCATTTCGTTATCGGCCCAAAGACCGCCGTTTGATCTTTCGCCTTTATGATTTCAGCAGAGCCTGTGGCGAGTCGCCCAGTGGGTGTAATCTAGAATCGTGAGTGGGAAAAATCGCCTTTATCTGAAATTTACATTTAATATCTACAATATAAAGTTGGTTGTCGCACAATCTTACCCCTTTAAAGGCGAGATATTGTTATAGTTATTACAACTCCAATCAAAAGTCCAATTTTCATATAAACTTTTATTCATAAATTTACATCTAAACTGATTATAACATTACCTTTATTTAAAAGATAAGTTATGTAGTAAATTTATGGATAAAAATGTCATCCTTCATTTACATTTCCGTTCAGTGTTTGTGTGTTCCTTGATTATGGCAATCAACATAGCGATCGTTAAATATACATAGTGGGGCAAAAGGAAGCCCGAGTTCGGGGAAGCAATTGAAAAAAAAAACTACACAACTTACGGTCTTTATTTTTACCCCAATCATCATCAACATAATAACAAACTTTTGAAACCGACGACATCAAGGCTGAAGGCAGCCATCTTGCCGAGATCGTGTTCAAAACTTCATGGAAAAAACTGTATGATGTACCTATGTAACCAAATTTAAAAAAAATCAAGGCCGTAAATTCTGTATTTTTTTTTAATTGCTCCCTTGAACTAGGTAATAACTTTTGCGTCACCTGTCTTAGCTACACCTTGACGTCGTTAAATTAATGAACTAACTTACTTATTATTGAATATTTTCGCGAACAAACAAATACACCCAAAACATGGAAAAATCTACACATCTTTCTATACAAAAGTTTTTCCAATTTTGCCTACCATATTCCTATGCAGAGTGCATTGTGCAACACGGTCGGCCGGCGTTGAATGGACCGCAGCGGTGGCGGCCGTGGAACGTATCAAAATTCAATCTTTCACTGCTGCAATATTAAAATTGACTTTCGACGGTTACAAGTCCTAGATGTTTTTGAACCTTGATTTACAAAAAAAAGAGAAGTATTTGAGGTGCGTGCCGACAGCCGACAACCAAAATGTGGCGATTCACAGGTAAAGGTACCTTGTAACGGAATTTTACAGGAAGTTAAATGTGCGAAACGAATAAGTATTAAGTATGTATTCTAAACCGCTTGTAACCGAAAAGAGACACAATCTTCTTTTATACGAAGATTGAGACATAACTTTTGGCATAATATGTTGCTAAAATTGGCTTCTTTAAGAATTTCGCTTCTTTCAATTTTATTATTTACTTTAGAGTGTCTTTGAGAGAGGTTTAAAGAAATTACCATTCTTACACAAATGTCACAGTATATTTTTAATTTATGTTAAGAAGCATAGCACCCATTTTTTTAATGAAAAATAGTGGTAAACATAACATTAGTATGATGAATAAATAAAATTAAACAGGCTGTTGTTTACACTCGTCTTCACAAATTTATTTAACGGGCAATGTATGCGTTTTTATAATAAGTTTCCGGTTGACATTCAAAATTAGCCATTTACGAGGTGTAAATAAAACTATGATGAAACAAAAATGTTGGTATATTTTTTTTTTGTTTATTTTTTTTTATAATATCAAGTGACGGGACGAACAAATCGTGCGCCTGATAATAAGCTACACCTGTCCATAACAGTTGCAGTACCACACAGCTCTTTAAATCGCAAAAGTCTGAGGCGTAAAGCCACTGCGCCCGTCACATTGAGACATAAGTTGACAAGTCCCATGTGCTTGTAATTTCACTAACACCTTACCCTCCAAAATCGGAACACTGTAATGCTGACATTACTCCTTGACGGCAGAAATAGATAAGGTTGCTGTACTTCCCTGGACGAACTTTTTCTCAAGGAGCTCTACTGCTACTAAATTACACAGCTTCTGCGTAATTAGATGACAAAAATCTGTGATTTTTTTTACCCTTTCAGCTCTTGCAGTTATCTCGATCTACGATGTTTAAAATAAATATTGTAATTGATAAATGTATACGTGATAAATAAGTGTATTGTACAATAAGTATATAAGTATAGTAAGTATATTGTAAATGGTAAATAAGTACAATGTTCATCGTATTTACAAAGAGAATCCTCTAGGGGAATCTGCCTTAAGAATGACTAGTAGAGTTTAGTCAATGTGACGTTTTCGTGTATGATTTGCTTACCAATGAAACAAAGATCATTTGAGTTTCAATAATACATATGTACCTAGCTCCAGATTTAGTCACTTGTTGACTTCTCTTGAAGCGATAACACACATTTGTCAGTGCTATTTAGTTTAATAAAACATCACAGATTATCATGAATTCAAGTTTTCGTGTATATTGTAACCCATTACACCTAAATAAGTAATATAAGCTTAATTGACATACAAATAACATCAATGCATGTTTAAATTTTAAGTGAATTACATTAAAAATAATACATGATACAAGTGCTACCCTAATAGTAATCAATAAAATGTCTCCATGGCAGGAACAGTAAAGCCCTTTGTCCATTTTATTCATATTATGTAAAATCCACGGACTCCTATTTATACGAATTTCATTGTGGTTCAAAAACAATAGAGACAATGCTTCTGAACAGGACTATAGCATGCCACAACTTTGTTTGTTTTCAAACGAAGTAAGTACTTGTATTTCAATATTTTAATGCAGTTCATATTGAACGTTGCTATCCATCTATTTACAAATGAATTATTCAAAAATTCAGTTATAAGTATGTTCTTCGAAAGTAGCATTATGATTTCGCAATATACTTTTATGATATTTATGCATATAATTTGGATACGGGCGCAAAGAACAGTTTGGGGTAACGCCGTAGCATTTGCTACGTTCCGGCTACGACAATCAAAGCGACACAGCAACGACAAGGCGTAGCTACTGCGATCATGTGACGAAAGCTTTAATATCAGCTCTTGGGCTATGTACCTTGTCTTAAAAATGAAATTTTGTGCATGTTGCGATAACAATGTATTTTTATTTCCAATCTCATCATACTGCAGCTACAACTATTAACTTTACACGAAGCCATTGTGATTTACGAAATTCACATTAAAAACTTTAAATTAAAATATTTCCATTGAACCATTATCTCCCTGTATCAGCAAACCCGAAGGTCAGTGTTGCCAAGTCACTATCAGTGGAACAATGGATAGTTCCCGAGCCGGTTTGGTTCTATTGTAATGAATTAATTAATAAAATCGGGTGGTAAGGGGAGGTGAGGCAGTGAGGTGGGGGTGCTATTGTCCAGTAAGGATGGATCTGATCTCATTAACCAGTCATTGTGGTGGCCGCGGAACAAAGCCCGTGGTCAGCGCACCTAAGCAATGTCATGTCATCCTCTATGAGCGAGAAGCCTATTTTAAAATTGTAGCAATATTTACTAAGAAAAGTGGAACAGTGGTACCCATTGCTTTAGAAACAATAGACAAATAACAGCTAAGTACCATGTTTTCGCACAGTTGCAATTGCTAAACTAATAAATATTTACCGTATAATTTATTTTTACTGATATATTAAGTCTGTCACCAACACAAAAGTACTCCTCGCTGTCAATCAATTTTGGTTAAAATAAAAATAACTTCATTATCTATATGACATAATAGCTCAGCTTTAAATAACACAATTACTGAGTATAATATAGATAATTAAAAAAGCAAAAAAATGTTTACAGAAATTGATGACATTTGTTAATAAAAACCAGCTTTTTAAAAAAACCAACGGAATTCTCACAAAAATCTTTTGGACAATAGATGGCGCTTGATCTAGATAACAATATGTTAACATTGTCACAATAGCGCTGGTAATGGCGCGATTGTGCGACACAATGCTTTTAGATGTCACCTCGACAATAGCGGTCGATACAGACTACGTCGAATGGAATGAAAATATCGAGGAAAGCAAGTTTTTAGATAAGGAGTGACGGCTCCTGATATTGCTTATTTGCTTCTTTACAGGCGGTAACGGTGCGGGTCGTAGGAGTAACGTGCTTTTCTTTATAAAAGAACTATGTGTTCTTAACTGTCTTTATGAATCGATAGCGTATTTCAATTGTTTGTTGTAAAAAACAAGTTTAATTATATTTTTTTATGATTTTTTAAATAAATAAGTTAGTTTTCTTCTTGGCTATGTGGCACACAATTTTTTATCTACATGGAACGAGCTTAGTGAAATCTGGGCAATACTCTTTTGAAAGGAGACCCATGCCTTATAGTAGGATATTTATGGATTATTACAAACAAAAATACAACTACTGAAATAACCTAAACTATCAAAACTAATTTAATGCGTTTGCATTATTACCACATGAAAGATGTCTCCTGTCTCGCCTGTAACTTCTGCAATCTCCATAAAGGCTTTATGTAAATGACTCATCATCCATTTGTTATGCGCAGAATAATAACCGATTGATAAAATCGCCCACGCTGCCTGTGACAATTCGCACTCGAATCCGACGCAACAATGGTACCACACCGCCACTACACCAAGATCTCTACCCCCTTCACATTTCGAACAATAAACAGAACATTCAGATGTGTTCAAGGGTACATTCAGAGGTCTTAAAATACTGGTGAAGCGTAAGCCACCCAACTATTGAATGCGATGTTATTCAACTCGTGTGATGGATCACAATTTCAGACAACATTGTATGAAAACAAATGACGTTATTCAGATAATGGGATGGAATATGGGTATTGACGGAGCTGCCATATTCTGCCTATAAAACCACGACCTAAAGCTATTATAAAATCGTAGATAAAGAAAGTTACCTTACTCGTCAGCTAACCCTTTAACAAGCCACGAAAAATCAGCAAGACTTGAAATGTATCTGATATAGATTTGCACTCCTAACAATCTGTTGTCGGAATGGTATTAATAAAAGATAATGTCGCATTAATACCAGTATCAATATGATAATGGGAAAAACTAAACACATTGCCTTTCCGTGTAAACTGACGCATAATTCGGTGTCATTATGCTGCGTGAATGTGTTTCGTAGAATATAATGCTACTTATAAAAGATTGATTTAACGTTTTTATATGAATTTGAAAGTTAAAGCCTGGCAATCATAAACGAAACACTATATGGGAGACATTACCCCGTCGCCTGGTCAAGGGTTAACTTACTTGTAGGTTCTAGCAACCACAGTGCGAAGTTCCTGAAGAATCGCATATGGACGGAAGAATGATATTACCAATAATAAGGTGAAGCTTGTACTTTTTAAAAAGAACTTTTTTTTATGTAAAGAAGGAGGCAAACGAGAAGACGAGCCCCTTGATAGGAGGTGGTCATCGTCGCCCATGGCCATTTGCAACATCAGATGAGTTGCCTATGCGATGCCAGCCTTTGAGAGCCCTGTAAGCATGCTTTTTGAAGAACCCCACGTCATAGCGCACAGAAAATACTTCAGGAGGAAGATCATTCCACGCCTTGCAGGTTCGAGGAAGAAACGAACGAGATGCCCGCGTGGTCTTACAATGCCAGGCATCTAAGTTGTGGGGATGGACTCTACTCCTTTGGCGGAAGGTGCGATGGTAGAAACGAGACGGTGGCACCAGTTCAAAAAGTTCCTCAGAGCACTCCCCTTTATAAAGACGGTAGAACACACACAGAGAACCAACGTCTCTCCGTAGGCTAAGGGGCTCTATGGAGACGTGAAATGAGAGAGCGCCTTGAAATAAGTAAATAGGCTTTACTGAATTAAAAATTACACGCACATTTTCAACAATGTTGACACTGACAATAAACCATGAAGTTTCACCACATTCTTCCCTAGCATTGGTAATCCTCCAGGTAAGCTGGTGGTCGCCTCTCTCGTGCGGATCTTCGGGCAGGAGGGGCTCCGGGTGTAGGCATTGGAGATTGCGATCGATTTTGTGCTGGAGTGGGTTCCGTCGTAGATGTGGAAGGAGCCGGGTCCCGCTCGCCGTTCGGCGCAAGGTGTCTGTTAGAT
>NW_020653337.1:8052091-8064981 GCF_003589595.1 Hyposmocoma kahamanoa
CAGTCTTTGGCTAAGAGTTTTAAAGCTTGTACGTATTGATCTATAGATATATAGATCCTCTGATATAGATACTCTGACTACTCGTACACAACAACTCTCATCAAGTTGTTGTGTACGAGTTGTCAGTTTGTGTCTCGCGAAAATAATACTTTTTGGTTTCACGTAGATACCTTCTAGCGTTGAAATAGCGCACGAATAGGTTTCACAAGAAGCTATCATTTCATAAATTGTCGGGGATACATAATTGATCAGAAGTTTAAGCTTTACACTGTCTGAGTGATCCATTTGTCCGCTTTCCGTAGTTGGTCTTGATTCCTGAAGAAAATTTTCAAATGTTTTTCTTCAATGCAGCCATTGTTGTTGAATGAAACATTCGACGTCGAATCAATTTCTAATCGATCGGGTTTTAAATATTTATACATTTCTTTCATTCTCAACTTTTAATTCAGTAAATTGAAATGAGAGAGCGCCTTGAAATAAGTAAATAGGCTTTACTGAATTAAAAATTACACGTACATTTTCAACAATGTTGACACTGACAATAAACCATGAAGTTTCACCACAATACGGCATACCGTCTGTAAGTTTGGGATCATCGATAATACGAACAGCCCTACGTTGGATGGAGTCAAGTGGATCAAGCTGGTATTTGGGAGCTCCTGCCCGGAGATGCGAGCAATACTCCATATGGGGCCATACTTGTGTTTTATATAACAAAAGTCGGTGACCTGGAGAGAAGTACAGCTTCGCTCTACTGAGCACTCCGAGCTTTTTTGAAGCCAGTTTATTTTTGCTCTCCAAATGGTCCAGAACTGGACTTCATTCGTGAAGTCGACTCCAAGTATCCCAATACTCTTTGAGATGGTAACGGCAATGTACTGGAACTTTGGCGCTGTTACGAATGGATTATTTAGCTGTAAACGCGCACACTTGTGTCTTTGCGGGGTTAAATTGTACTAGATTCTGTCGACCCCATTCTGAGACCTGCTCCAAAGAAATCTCGATTTTGGACACAAGTTGCACTCTGTTTTGTTCCACTTGCTGGTGGGATATTAGGTATGTAATAGGTGTATAATAGGTATTACCGGTACTGTCATCCGCATAGCAATGAATGCTACTAGTTGACAACATATCATTGATATGCACGATGAACTGGGTTGGTGATAGCATAGATCCTTGCGGAACGCCGGCGTGGATGAGCATGGTGTCCGAGCACAATCCGTCGACAGTGACTTTTATGCTCCGCTCAAACAGGAAGCTGGCGATCCAAGTACACAGTCCTTTTGGAAGCCCGTAAAATGGTAGCTTCGACAGAAGTGCCTCGTGCCAGACCCAATCAAAAGCCTTGGCGAGTCTAAGCTCATAGTCATTGCTTCCCCCTTGCTCTCGATGGCAACTGCCCATTGGTGCGTGAGATACACAAGAAGATCACCAGCACCATGACCGCAGCGAAAGCCGTATTGGCGTTCGTTAATAAGTTGGCGATCCTCGGAGTAATCTGAGAGCTGGTTGTTTACCACATGCTCCAACACCTTGGAGAGCAGGGAGGTTATCGCTATAGGCCGATAGTTGGACGGGTCTGTACTGTCACCCTTCTTGGGTATAGGGTGAACGCAGGCTATCTTTCATGAAGACGGACTTTACCTGTGTGGTACGAAAACGAGAAGTGGCGCGTTAAGACCGGAGCCAACTCGGGAGCGCACGTCCTGAGCACAATAGCGGGAACGCCATCGGGCCCACTGGACTTCTTGACATCGAAGGCAAAAAAAGCACGCCGTACCGATATTTACGTGAAGCGAATTTCCTGCATTGTGTATTTACACCGCGGGATAGGAGGCGGTGAGTTACCCTCGTCGTCAAGAGTTGAGTTCGATGCAAAAAGAGAGCATAGCTTTCTCTTTAGCGGAATGAGTCAGTGAACCATCAGGCTTGCGCAATGGTGGTAATGAGACTCGACAGAAGTTTCCCTGAACTGCCTAGGCGAGGGACCAGAAGGCACGGCTACCCGATGGATGGCCAACTAGTTTCTCGCTAATTTTGCAAGTGTGCGCAAACTTTGCAGCGGCAATTTCCCTTTTGCAGAACCTGGAGGCAGCTTTAAATTTCTGCTTCAATTTGGAAGTTTGTGGGTCCTTGGCGTCTGACACAACAGTCCAAGCCCGGTAGGCCATGCACTTAGCGTTGCAAGCTTCAGCGCAAGACTTACCAAACCAAGGCTAAGAGCGACCACTGACGCAGAGTTTGGAACTGCAGAATTTGGAATAAAACATTCCATGCCCAACAGTAGCACCGGCAATTGATACTGCGCAGACGTCAGGGTTGTCAGAAAAGAAGCTCAATTGCTTCCATAGGAAGGAGGCGTAGAACTCACGCAAACCGTCCCAATCAGTTGATCCATAATGCCAAACACGACGCCTCCCAGGTGGTCGGGGGCGTCTGGCATGGGTAACACTCACCTCAGAACGGATCAGTAGATGATCAGATGTTCCCAAGCCGGTATGGCGGTCCCGCCATACCGGCCATACACCCGAATGCCCTCTGAGTGAAACTGATAGCCAGGGATATGATCTTCAATGTCCGGTACTCTGGTTAGATCATCGACAAATTGTGTGAGGACATATGCAGCGGCAAAGTCGCGCACAGCTCTCCCTGTATAATCGGTACGTACTGATCCTAACCACTCCATGTGGTGGGCGTTAAAGTCGCCTAGAATCAACGCTTCTATTGAGGGAAGCTGTTGCAGGATTTCGTCGAGTCCCTTAGGAGTCGGTCAGTTTCCGAGTCTCCGTTATGAGACCTGTACAGGCACGCGTAGATATAGGTGTGGCCCCTGTAATCAACAGGCGCCCAGAGTAGAGACAAGTTACTGTCTTTGAAACTGCCAAGACGGCGACAGCAGATATCATCTCGAATATACAAGCACACCCCGCGGCAGGACAGCCTCCCTGGCTGAGACAGGCCCGGGTTCGGGTCCTCTACGTACCAGCGGGCGGCCAGAACTGGTGAGACTGTGACAATCGGGAGGGAGGAGCTAGTACTCGCGCGCACAGTCGGAACACGCCCAAAGGTGCTTTGCGACAGACTCCGCCGCAAGAGTGGTCGCTAACCAGTCGAGTCCTGTGAGGGGCTTTGCCATCAAGCTAGGCGATATTTTATGTGAGACCATCGTAAAACCTCACAACCTGAGATCTTAAGGAATCAGTTGTTCATTTGGCACTACCCAAGAGTCACGTGTAGGGATCTAGAGTCACAGGGTACGGAGGCGAACAACACCGGTTAATAACTCCCAAAATAAAAATTTTATTATACAAATAATATATATTTTTATTTTACAAAGGGTTCGTTAATTACTTTTAAAAGGGGTAATATTTTCTTAGCTTAAACATATTTCTACAAAACTGTATATAGTCAATACTAAAATATTGCACTTAGAGCGGTAACACACGGTGATTTTTAGCAGCGCATCTGCAACGATTCAGTAGCGATGCTGTCGCTAATTGTCTACCTTTACACATACGCACGACTTAAGCTACGTTGCAATCGCGAAACAATACGCAAACACGATGCAGTCGCAGCTGCAGTGACACGATCACGATTCAAACGCTTGACTGCATCCAGTCGCAGTGTGTAACCGCTCTTAGATTATGCAAACAGAGTAGTAAGTATTTATTTATTTATTCAATCGTTTATGGTGCAGAAAAATCAAAGAAAATAATTTTTTTCCTGCAGACCTAAATACAAGACACAATAACTAAAATAACGAGTTTACATTGCACAACAAAACATAAAATCAATATGAATATCAATAAATTATTATAACACGTATTCTTAGACAATTACATATTTCTTCATTAAATAATACCTAATAAATAGATGGTATAATAATGGTTAAATAAAGCTCCTTAACTCTTGTTTTGAAAATAGCTAGCGATTTAGTCGTGAACAGTGTGAATACGTATACAGATATGGTTTATTGTATTCCTTATGAAATTATATGTATACGTTATCTGCCTCCGTGGCAGAACAGTTGCCATGCTGGTCTGCCACGCAGAGGTCCCGGGTTAGAGAAAAATTTGTATCGCCTACATTTATTTCACTCGTGAGTTTGGGTGTAATTTGTAGTTGTCTATGTGTGTGTCCATGACATCCGCAATACAGGGTTTTCCTAGTGCGGGGCTCTAAATAAAATATAAAAAAACATTTAAAAAAATTATGTAATTCAGGGATTCTATAGAATACCTAGTAATTCTATACATTACCGGGCTTCTGTATACAATTTCCTAGATATCGTATAGAATACCTAAGTATTGTATAGAATTCCGACCGTAAATTTGGCAATATGAAATAAAAGACCAAACTTAAGTTAATCAAATTTATTTGCGTTTCCGAACTGGTTCATCCCCCTCCTGAGATTTTTGTTAGGTTAGTGTATGAAAAAGTTAATATATGAAAAAAAAAATTGTTTGAGTTTTCGAGCTGGGTGGAAAATTAATACGGATATCGTCGTTTATCAAAAGCTAAATATTCAATGATGTGCTTTAGACAAAAAGTTTTATGGGTGCTTGGTTCCAGTAAAATTGAGTTTAGATCAGATTAGATAGAGTTTAGTTTAGATTTTAGTAAGTCACATACTGTCAGATATCAGATAATCGATTAATATAACAAGTTTTTCTTAATGCATCAGTACGTTAACTTTTATTTGTGTAGAATACACAATATTTAGTGTATCAGGTTTCGTTCCTACTATTAGGATAGAATAGGATTTTTTAAAACAAATATATCATTTATATTTTAATTACCAATTCTCCTAATTAGCTACTTATTCTTACAGGATAAACTGTTTGTGATACATGGACGTACATTAAATATTCTTCTTAACAGACATGCACTTCCTATTATCACATTGCTTTGTACACCTACATTTAACAAATTTTATACATTGCCTAATGCACGTTCGTCATTGTATAGAATACCTAGACTAAGTATACAATAAAGTTCATTCTGATAGTTTTGGGCATACTGGATTACATACATTGCCGATAACACATACAAACTTCTGAAGGTTCGCTCTCATCACGTTTTAATGAATACCTAACCTATATACCAATTAATTAATATCGACACGTGACTTCCTTGGCGTTATTTGTTTATTTTATGGCGTAACCTTCAGAAATAATTTCAAAACATTTCTGTACACTCCGTGAAAAACGTGTTAACTTGTTTTATATCAGTATTTGTTTCTTTAAGTTTTTGTCATATGTGCTAGTATGTGTGAAATTATGCATTTTTCTGACTAATCACCGCTGCTCTAGCTGCTTTAGAACTGAAGATAGCTTTCGAGTATAATATATTAATAATACCATTTTCTTGAGTAATGTGATATAAATATATGCGCAGTTGGTATCGCGTCTGCCACGGTACGCTAGAAGACGTCGGTTCGAATCCGGCCGGATCGAAGGAATTTTTTCTGAGTGTTCGATCTTTGTATTAATAATTATAACAAACTGGTGGAGTAATTTCACTTAAAAAATAATTGAATAAAATTTAATGGGATATAATATTACTCATATATTCGCAAGTCACACTCGAATACTAAGTGTAAAGAATCACAACTTCAATATATTCAATATATTTACTTATAACAATTATAACACTTTTATTTAAAAAAAAACATCAAAAGTTCGTGGAATTACATCTAATTGCCAAGTTTTATTGAAATCGGTTACCGGAAAGTACGTGAAACCGGATTCATCCCCCAGTTTGCCACCCTTAGATGTGGAATATTTTCTTCAAATTCAAATGGGACCAATACTAAGTAAGTAAATACAATAATAAGTACCCTCTTTCTAACAAAAAAGAATTACCAGATTTTGTTCACAAATGTCGAAGTACTAATTATTACCATGTTGAAATTGGTGACTGACTATTAAATACACGTATGCACGCTCATGTGATATTATTAAAAACCATGTTACACTTCGTTTTGCATGTTGAAGAGCATATGACGAAATGTATTGTATACGTTCAACATTATGCTGCCTCATGCTTGGTCAAGAGTAATTGCGTGACATACACACAAAAAAAGCAGTCGAATTGAGAACCTCCTTCCTTTTTGAAATCGTTTAAAAATAATTAACTTCCATCTATATACTGGTTGCATTTTTCTTATTACACACAGACAAATAAAAATAAAAATGCTCTTTGACTAAAGGTAACCAACCAATCTTGTGTTACTAAAGATACCTAAGTACAGGGTCAAGAGCATGTCAAGCTTGACACTTAAGACTTAAATCCAACTCTATGCCGCTTACGATAAGAACGGTCCAAAGCACAAAGTGTCGAGCTTGACGTGCTCTTGACTGTACCTATACTTTATTATCATTGCAAAAATAGACCACAAAGACATTTCCAAAAGGAGTTTATAGTTTTTTTTGTTATTTATTTTTAGTTGATTCTTATGATCTTAATAAATAAGTAATTAAATATAATTGAACTTATTTCAATATTATTATTTACCAAATCACTAACAAGGTTTCACTAGTAAAAATTGATGCAATTTCTAATAAATCACCTAACATAAGCATGTTTTAAAGTGAGAAATGGCAAAATTAGCATTTTCTTCCCCACTGAGAATATATAAAGTTAAGTGTAATTATTGATAAATAAATCACAGCATTGACACTGAATTCCATTCTAGAAAAAAAACCTCTTCAAAATTAGAACACAAAATAAAAAAATAAAACACGAAACACGAATTTCTGAGTTGGTGCGTTTTTAATGAAGAGTACCTAAAAATTTCATTCCAATCACGGCACGTGCAAACTCCTGAGGCCCGCGAACTCCTGGGGTTGTGCAGAAGATGGTAAGTTTCATAGTTCGTAGGTCTTCACATTTACCTGGGGGAGTACTTTACAGTTTTCTTAATTTCACATTTTAATTATGTACATAAATAATTAGAATTTGCTTTATGTTATAATTTCGAATATCAGGAAATATATTAAAATCAGTAACGACGACTTTCATGGTAGATACCTTGACATACTAATAGGTAAGTAAAGAAACAATTGGTTAAAAGAAAGTCATGTAAGACTCTAGAAAGTCTATGTCCGAAGGCGAATGACACAGTAGCTTTTGATAATCTTACTTTAACCAAAATCGTCTCTTTGGTTGTTCAACTAGTTCAAGACCAAACTGTTTCTTAGATCTGAAAGACAGTGACTGCGGATTAAGACTGCATGAGCTACTTGTCAAATGCCTTCATTATGACGATGATCAAGTTAATATACTCTCAACTAAACTTGTGAAATAAGTTGTATATATCTGGGTAGTCTATTGACAAGAGATGGTAAGTTCGAAGATCACATTAACGGAGAAAGTCGGAAATCAAATGTTGCTCTGTATGGCTTAATGGGTATCTATAACACGTTGAGAAAGGCGAATTTGACATTAAGGCGACCTGGTCCCTAACCTAATGGACGCTAGTGAATATTGAGTATGGCAGAAGAAGTATGAGGATAGGGTGAATGCTATAGAAATGAGATCTTTGCACAGTATGTGTAATGTTACTCTTTAGTACAGAATGTGGAGAAGTGTATTTAGAAAGAGAGTTGTATGAAAGATGATGTAGTGATCAGGAAAGAAAAGGGAAACTGCCTATGTGCCGAACGGTTACCATGCTGGACTACCAGGCAAAGGTCTCAGGCTCGACTCCCGAGCTGGGAGAACCATTTGTATGGACTAAATTTATGTCTCTCGTGAGTTTAGGTGTGATTTGTGGTCGTCTATCTACGGGTGTGTCATGGCATCCGCAATACAAGGTTTAGCGAATGTGGTTGGAAATGCGGGGTTAGGTAGATCTTAACGTACACTTCTCGCTCAGATTAGGGATGTCCTTAAAAAAGGTCAGGTGAAAAGATCAAGAGTAAACAAGCATGTACAAGAGACTGATGCAAGAAAAGGAGGTGAACCAGAAAGTTAGTGAGTGGAAGTTCGTTGTCTTTGCCTATCTCAGTGGAAGACAGGCGTGATGGTATATATGTAATAATAAAATGAGATGGAAGAAAAAAGATCATGATGGAAGAGACATAAAATTAAAAATTCACAGAAAGTAAAGGAGGGACAGTAACCTAGGTTTGGTTATTAGGAGATATTATAATTAGAGATTACATAATAGTGGATGTTAAGGCTTTTATTTGGAAACACTCATTAAATGTTATCGTGTTCACTGTATTTAGAAGAAACTATAATAAGAAAATAACTTGTTTTTGTTTGTGTCTTAAGTCGTGCTGGATGAAATGTGGGATGGTTAAGTGTTTCGAACATATTATTAAATTACATATCACTCGCTAACACATGTGCTATTCTCTCTTTTTATTTTACTTTGCACTGCAATAACGCTGTACGTGTGTATTAAATCTGAATTTTATTTAAATTCAGTTTTGTTGTTGATAATAAATAACAAAGTATTATTTGTCTGCATATTATTTCATTGTCATCGCGTTTAAATATACATAGCAACTTATTTAAAATTATCTTTCAAAAGTTTGAACAAAACACTAGATATTAAATAAAATCGTGTAATAAAACGGTTACAAACCCCTGTCCAAACAGTACAACATATCGGAGCTTACCGAGTAACAAATCACCAAATATCGTTTACGGAAATACCACGATCGGAGATTAATGCATCCCGGAAACAAATATAGGTTTCTGTGGAGTGTGACCCGCTTGACGGAACATGACTGATACATAGAATTGTGTTTATTGACCCTTGTTATGGGAAATTAATTAATTTGAGGATTTGTAACGTTTATTATTATGTTTATGACAGTTACGTCAGACCATTGTAGCGAATGTACTAGGTGATAATTGATTAATTACACCTATCAACATTCATGTGGATACCAAAAATGATTAGCTCTTTCATACAAAACGTTCATCCCTTGTCAAGCAAATTGTATGTAATAACTGCTTTTGTTATTGCGTTATTAGCGTAGTCTATTTGAAATAATTGTTACATTGATAACTAATTAATATCGTATCGATTTTAAGAGGACCGTACCAGACCCAGACAGTTAGATAGACATTACGTCTTTGATGTTCATTCAAATGATATGGTAGATGTGTACATAACTTTATAATATGCGAAATACACTATTTTACAAAATCTAAAGAAAATATTGTTCAAATTAACATAAAAGTGAAGCTTGTAATTTTGAAATTATAATTTAAAGGACAGTCCTTATTAGTTTTTAAGTTGTATCTACTGAACGCCATTCACTTTAAATATAATTAATATAATCAAACTGCGTTTGCATTGAGCGCACACAACTATTCTCCTAATGTTGGCAAATCAATTAAATTTCATTCTATATAGAACCAAAGCAAAGCCAGCAAGCATTGCCAGTTATATCGCCAACACCCATTTAATGTAAACTTTAATTTACTTAAAATATGTATGTTATTTAATTCGAAAATGCTTTAAGGTACTGTCGTAATAGATTTTAATTTATCCAAATATTTGTAGTTGCATTGTACATGTTATTAAATTATTGATGTAGCGCAAGTGGGCACATTGTTCGGGCGGATAATAGGAAAATCTGTCAACACAGGAACAATGCAGGAAGTTACATGGATCAGGAATTAGCAGTCATTGTCCCGACACAATGGCCGCTGTCGTCGCACAATCTAATTAGATAACATTTGCTGTTGGAATAGGTAAGTACTTAGGTATTACGTCTGTGGGCTCTAAAGATTTTGTAAAAGGCTTAGTTGAGGGAGAGAGATAGAGAAAGAGAGAGAGAGGACACTTATCCAGTTGGGAGTGATCCAAGAGATTTGTTTATATGATCTGTACAGAGTATTCGAGAATATTATCGTGAAATATTAAATAATATTTCAGGGTACTACACTCGAATATTAAGTAATACTTCATGATAATATTCTACTGTAGTTTAATAATAAAAATTGCCACCGAAATTATGTAGAGAAAACTAACCTGAAAATTACCCAAACCACTTTTGTGAACTTTGTAAAGAGAAAAATAAAGGTTGTTTTATAATTACTCTTCAGCAATATATATTTATTAAGTAGGTTATATTAAAAAATACATTTCGTTTTGCATCTATTTACACTGTACACTGTATCATTTTCTGTCTAACAACCATTAGCTCATAAAATGTATTTGCCTAATGCCTTTACAGATGCTGTAGTCACACTGTAGTGTACGAATACATTGAACCACACAATTGCAGGAATTTTACCAGTATATTTTTTTTCTCAACATTTGTTGTATAATTTTTATTCTTATTTTGTTCATGTCAATCTTCTTCTTTTTGCTATTGGCGGTAACTTTTTTAAGATTTCGTCAGTGTCAGTTTCATAATAAAATATGGCAATCGTTGCTAATGTCAGTTGTTCTAATTTTTTTTAAATTATTCCATTATTGTAATAATTTTATTATTATTTTTCATTAAAAGTTATATAAAAAATAGTAACGAACGTCACCAATGCCAGTTGTTCTAATTTTTCTTTAAAATTTAATCATTATTATTATAATTTTTCATTACAAATAATATAAAAAATATTTTATTTGTTGTGTGTTGTATTTGTCAGTTGTTCTACATTTTTTCAAAGCTACTCCTTAGTTTTGTAAAAATTATACAAACAGTAATGGCGATGATCGCAACAAAATTCATATGTTCTGGTCAAGAAGTCAACAATGATGACAGATTTGATTATATAACCATAGAAAAACTTATGTAATGGAAGAAATAACTAACATATTTTTATAATGAAATATTTAAAGAATATAAAAAAACTCGCTGTTATACATGCGTTTTGATTGTCTGTTGTATGATATGGATATTTCTTAGAGGATGGAAAAAAATAAAAGAAAGGAGCTGCCCTAAGTACAGAATCAACGTGCATATTACCAAAATTTGAAAGTTACAAATGGCGGATTTCTTTAGTGTTGTACCATAATCTATCGATAAGTCATTATCGACATGCAAATGTATGGCTTGAATTTTTGTTTCTTTAGTTTACTGTAACCAAAGTATGCCTAAACAAACACAAGTCTGATAATTTAATCTCGAGTGGTATATTATTATAAATGTCAACACACATTTTTAAACTTCAAAAAAAATTTATTTTCAACATTACAACTGGTAACATATTTAGTAAAAGTCACCAAACTGCTGTGCAGTTTGTTGGGGACATGCGCATTCTTGCTTAATTATACCTACTTTACTTGTATTTAACATTACGTAGTATTAATTGTACTTACTAAATAAAATATAAAAATTACTTTAAGAGGTACGCCTTTAACCTACATTTTAGTACATATTTACATAACGTCTTTTAACTAACCGTCAAGTACAAGTCTATTCAATGTTTCTGCGGATTCTAGTATTCCCGTTAATTCCCGGGCTTTCTTAAGCAAATGAATCTATCAAGCAATTTTAACACAGAAATAATGGAAGTAGTTGTAAAAATCAATTATCGGAAATCAACAATTATCATGTACTAGCTTTTCCCCACGATAAAATCCCCGCAATAAAGTTGCAAAAAAGAAATGACAAAAACGAACGTGGTGGATGCTGATTATTCCAGAAACAGAACAACATGACATTTTGTTGATATATAATATATACTTCTTTATCTTGTGTTTTGATTTTTTTTTGAATAGAGTTATAAAACCAGTATGCATTTCATATGCGGACGGACTAACGTGTGAACGCTATTGGTCGAGCGCCTTTGGTTTGTGATAAGCCGAGTGAACTCTATACACGTTGGCGCTCGCCTTCACTCGGTCAGCTAGGCGAGTGACACCGAACAAGGCAAGGCAACGCAAATAGGCTGTCTATACGTTGGTATGTTGTCATTGTACTGCATACAAAAAATAGTCATTTTTAATAGTTAGAGTTGTCATTGGGAAAAATCAGAAACGAGTGGATAATTTTGTTTTCAGGAACTGAGAATAGCTAGTAAAATGAGTCTTGTTTAATCTAAATTGAACATAAAATTACTTACCAATAAACCTAATGATGGAATAGCATTGTCATGTAATCTAGTTACATTTAAAGTTCTGTTAAAATTTGACTCTTCAAAATGAAGCGAACAAATGAAGATGGTCTTTGATCCAACGTTTATATTCGGCAGTCCTATGATTTCCAACCATTCTTTCTTCCTTTTTTCATTTGTAGGAAAACTTGAAATAATAATAATAAAACAATAAAAACCTCGTAGCGAATTGTTTTAATAACAGAATATCGATAATATGTATGCTTACAAGATCAACACTATCTCAAAATAATCGTTAACAACAATCATCAAAATATACAAACAAACAGGCAATCTAAAGTAACAAAAGCAAAATTTGGCAAGATTTATAAATAAACTACTTAAATAAGTCTAATTACATAAAATATTCGGGCTATTGTGTGATTTATAGACAAAAAAATAACACATGCCTGTGCAATGTAACATTCGATTGATTTGCAGTTTTTCTAAAGCCGCATCCTTTAATGCTGCAGCGTCGCATTTTTATTAATACCTAATTATTCTCACTGTCAATATTTTTGTCCAATTTAATTATAATACATGTGAATAATTCAATAATACATTTGGAAAAACATTTGTTTTGACATTTGATGTACTTCCCTTTGACAACGGTATCATGTACCTCATGTACTTGAAATGGCCACGGTTGGCATTTAAAATGACGTTACGAATTTTCGATTCCCGTGTTTGACACAGACCAAAGTAATGCTATCTCTTTTGGCTTAAGACGGCACGTAATAGTTAAACAAAGACAATAATATGTTTATGTTTTCGACGTCGAAATGCATCATATACATATAACGTCTGATTTATATATGTCAACGTAA
>NW_020653337.1:8074981-8167302 GCF_003589595.1 Hyposmocoma kahamanoa
ATAGTGACCCAGCCGAGCATCACGCCCGGGACCTCAGAAATGACAACACTATGAAAACCGTTGTGCAAGACACTCGACCAAGGAGGACATCATATTCGATTGTTGGGTCTTAGTATCTTTAATATCAAACAAGTACAGTATTTTCATAAACAATACATAAATATTAGAGAATACACGTTTATTTGGCCACTATTCGGTAAAGGTAAAATAATATTCGGAATTCGGTCGAATACCAGGACTATTCGGCGGTGTAGCGAATATCAAATAATGAAAAAGAGCACATATTATTCAAAATGTATCATGTGTTTTTGTCGCAAATTATTGCTTTAATATTTAAAATCAAGCAGTGGCAGGTTGTGATGAATGAAAACAAGTTTATCAACATTGATTGGTAACAAGCGATTGCGCTTTTCCTAATATACAATTCCTGCTTCTAAAAATAGCCTCACACTATAAACACTCCAGTCAGGACACGATACATAAATCTTAGCAAATTTTGACAGGCTTGGATACTGCTTTGCGTTTGCTGACCACCGCTTGTAAGGATCTGCCGTCCGATCTAGGCGAACAGTTTTCAAATAAACATCGATCTCATTGCAATAGAACTTTTCTCCACATCCTCATCATTTTGCATATTATCTGTAGCGACTTCTGCAAAACAGGTCCAGAAACTGTCATGTATTGATTACCCGTTACCTCCGTACGCAACTTAATGAGACTGGTCGTAACAGGTCGCGCGTGAAATGCACAGATCTTAAGCCGAATATTCGGTATTTGGCCAAACCACTATTCGTGGCATCTTTAATAAATATCATGACAGCAAAAATATCACGATATTCAATAAAATAAATATTGTTTAAATATTTTCATCATCATCAGACAAAAAATTACAAGGAACTTATCACATTAAATGAACAAAAATCAATTGGAACTATAAAGCATGTAAAATATTGGTCTTTCACAAAGTCCACACACGAGGTACGCATAAGTGCAACATATGTAGTTACGACGCGAGTTGCAAGTTTCGGCTAATACAGTTTTTTTTTTTTTTTTTTTTATTGCGACTCGGCAAAATGACTGCACCGCGCCTGATGGAAAGTGCGAATACAGTCCAGAGATGAGAGTAACGAATGGAAAACACAAATATCTTCACTCCGTCACTATCATTTTGCCGGTCTGGCCAAATGCTTCTTCACACTACGTTTGAAGGACCCAATGTTATAGAGCGGAGGGAATACATGCGCCGGGAGTCGGTTCCACAATTTGATGGTTCGGCATAAAAACGAATTGCCAAACTTTTTAGTGCGAGACGGTATTGAACTGACCGTCCAACTGTGGCAACGCAGTCCGGCACGGGTGGTCCGTTGATGGAAAGGAGATGAAGGGATAAGGTTGAATAACTCTTCAGAGCACTCACCGTGGTACAGGCGATAGAATACGCTAAGAGACGCTATATCTCTGCGAAGCTGTAACGACTCGGCATGCTCAGTTACATGAGGATACAGTAACACGTCGTTTATAAATAGGCATGACTAATGAGCCCTCTGCGACAGAGGTTCTTTAGTAATTCCTTGGAACCAACAGACCTTGACAAAAGTATGCTATATAGGACGAGCCTTATAACACAATAAAAATTCATCGAGTTCTTAGGTTTTCGCGATTGTCACACATAGGAAATTAAACAATGTTTTCTTGTTTTTTCAAACAAACCAACGTTTTAGGCCCTTTATGGGATCCATGGTCACAGCTGACTACCAGTAAAAAAAAGTCAAGAAACAACAAACCCTACGCGATTTAGATCCGAAAAAATAGTTTCATTTCCTATTTCCACAAATTAAGTTAGTGAATTTGAGTAATTACGTCAACTTGCCACGAATTGCAAGAATTTTTAAATGTGATCTAAAGAGTTTTAACATCGGTTTAGAAATAGAGAAGAAGGGTCAGCCTCCTCTAAGCTGATATTTTTTAAACCTCATCCTGTATAAAAGTTGGCGGTTATAAGAGGAACTTTAGTGTGACCCCACAAAGCTGTGGAACGTCATTTAAATGCACACGTTTCATTGGCTCTGAATGCTTCAGGGAAGTAAAAAGAACGGGCCAATTACGACGCTTTTGTGGCAACCAACTCTTTGGGCCGAGTGTACTTACTTGGGGATTCCACTTTTTTAGGGTGTCTTTGGCACAAAGGTTTTTGGTTTGGTAAGCTTATTGTGAAAGCAAGAGCCATCATTCTAATTAGTGAACCTATCGGTCGTTTCATTATTGCTGGGAATTTATACTTTGATTTCTATTGTAGCAAAATACCAAATAATAATAATGTGCCAAACAGCCACACCAATTGCCTGTTCTCAAACCAGAGAATTTCCTCTAGAACTACTACTAGAAGTACCAGAACAATGGAATCCTCTCTTGGGCACTGCCCAGACCACCCAGAACAGAACCAATATAGAAAAGTTTATTTTCCAGTTTGGTCCTACCAGGAATCGAAACCGTCCTCCTCATCCAGCGCCCACTATATAAAATCGTACATTTAGATGACCTTGATGGCCCAGCCAAGTCATCTAAATGTACTTATTATTAGTATATCGTTTTCTTTGCCATCACATTTTATGAATGTCAATCTTCCATTAGATAAAAAATTTTTAGGTAACTAAGTACAAAAGTTTACGTTAGAAATGTTCTTAGAAAGATATATCTTCAATGGAGATGCAAATTCCTCAATGGCAGTCTGTGGCAAGCCAGCCTTTACGGCTGCCTACCGCCCCACTTTTCCGTTTCTCAGCTCTTTCCAGCTAAATTGAAAAATTCCTATTGAAAGCTTTTCAATGCCTTCTTAGATTTCAACTCTATCCATTTCAGAAAAATGTAGTTGGAACACCTTAGGTAGGTTTTTAGAACTCTTAAGTTTCTAAACTCGCATGTCGGAAAAGTTGTCTACGTTTTTAATTAATTAAGTAGCGAGTAAGTCAATATATCAACTACGTTAATATCATACTTTTGTTTTTCTTTTTCGAAGTATGGAAAAGTATGGATGTAACTAAGGAAAAATAATACCTACTTACAGCAAATGCACGCGTGTTTTTATCTCCTAGTGAGTCATCTATGTTGACAACCGCGTATTCCCTTTATCCGTATTTACGGACCCACGGGTGTCGCACCGCGATGAAAATGCATTTATGGCGCACGGCCGTTCGTTAGCGGCCGTCAATACGGCTCTCGTCCACCCGCTATAAATTTTGTATTGAGCGGACACACAACAAAGCGCGTTTTGTCTTGCAAATGAAAACGCGCACATTTCGCGGTATTGTGCGCGGCTGTTTCGGTGCCCGCCATTATTAACGGCGAACATGAAAGACAAAAGGTTCGTCTGCAGCACTGAGGCTGGCCTAGATAGCGGATTATTGTACTAACACAATAGGGGCGTTAATTCCGCGCCTCTACCAACATTTTGTTGTTTGCAACTTTATCGCCTCTATTGACGCGCAATCGACTTGTTTACGTTTGTTTATAAGCCATTTTCGACACTTATTGTTGACGATATTTAACATAATTGCAGATATTAGCATTAGTTACTATATTCTTTGTAGTACTGATGAACCTGCACTAACAAACACGAATCTAATAACTTCGATAATAAATTAATTCATTTTAAGTAAATTGTAAAAACTCAAGTTTAATGATAATATTTCGTCACTTCTCTTCCTTTAAATAGATACCTAGTTATTTTCCGTGCTATGCTAGTACAAATTACGTATAATGTGTATGTTTCTACAAAGATTATTATATAGATAATTGATTTGAAGGATTTTCGAAACAACGAAGCTCACAGTTGAGCAATAATCCAAATCAGCTGATTGCACAATTCCCAGAATCATCATAACAGATTCCTTCTGCTTTGACAATATAGGTACTGAAACAAACAAGATCATTTTGTTACCTAATGTTTAAATTACATAGAAAAACTTCAAACTTACCAATCCAATAATAAACTCGCAGCGAAAATATCCAATATTCCAGAACAACAGAACAAACAACACATTATATACACAAAAATTCACAAATAAATCACGGCACAATTCCAAAACAGCACACAACAATCACAAATTCACAAAACAGAAGGAGAAAATTCGAAAAATGTACTTGGCGGGAAAACAACGAAAAAGTTCGAGCAGGCTTTGAATACACGCGTACAACCAAGCGAACGTGGGGCATGGGAGGCACAGACTGCGAGCCGGCCGGCAGCGGGTAACCATTACCTTCGCCCCGTGGTGGTTCTTGCGCAGGATCCTCGCGCACTTGTCGTCACCCTTTCGCATACCCTTGCACAATGCACTTCCCTCTTGTTTGAGTTACGCATTGGTTAACAAATAAAATAGGCTATTGTAATTTATCGAGCATATTATAATTTTGTTGTCTTTTCGCCTAGATACGTTTGATATGAATGTGAACTATGAAGATTATTTATATATATTTACCTACTAGCATAAAACTTTCAGATTTTAGGTGATTAGGTTAGTTAGAAATAGTGTTTGCGTTTGGAACAATAACTTAATATTACGTTCGCGTTAATTTGCCACCTTCTTTGCTCGTGTACGGTATTGGAAAAAATAAACAATGTTTATTAATACCCACTTAATTGCAACAAGAAATAAGCGGCGAAAATGTTGGTATAAGTTTCATCAGCTTTCTTTGCAAACACTGTACAGAAAGACACGACAAATAAGATTCGTGTCCCATCAAAAGAAGAGATAGAGATAGTGAGGAACACAATGTTGGGCAATGCGTCCGTTGACAATAGCACAAGCCTAGCACAAAGCCACTAGCATTGTCAACCCGCACAATACCGCATGCATACACACATAACACTCGCAAAGCACACTTCCTACCTATTCACAACCTTAACTTTATTCAATAAGAGTCATAATTTGAATGTATAGCAGCAAAGCCGTCATTGCATAAATATAATGTGTTGCGTGTCTAAATAGGAATAACTGATAATAATGAAAACTGTAGTTTTCATGAATTGGGAATTAATATTGTCACCTTGCAGATAAAAACAGAGTGGAGAGAGAATCTACTTACATAACAGAACTGCACCAGAGGTTGCTGTTTAAGTCTAGGAGTTAAAAAAGGAGTGTATAAATGTTATTTTAAACGACATTACCCCAGTCCTTAATCGAATTATAGGACTTTTTTAATTTTATTGGAAAAACGCAAATTGGTACAAGACACATGACAAAATTTTAAAATTATCTTGAACCAACATTTCGACGGCTTTCTAAAAAACTGGTCTATCTTAAAAGCATTTAATTAGTCAGGAAGATGTCTTAAAACGCTTAGAAGCTTCTGCCGCGTAAATAGTCGACCAATCATAGACCACCCCGATGTTGTCAAGTTTATATTAGATTATTGTAACCAATGAAAAGCTTGGAGTCTCAATCACAATAAAATTTAGCATTTTCTGAATAAGTAAATCTCAGTAATAAGTAAAAAACTATTTAATTTTGGATTGCGCCACTATTCTTGGAAAGCAGTTATTTATTATATATGCTTATATAAGAATGGGAATTTCAATTTATCGGTCTAGCCGGATCAATACAATAAAAAAGTATTTATCTATTCCTTAGAATAATAACGCATAGAATGATAGTTTCATATCAAACGAACTGTCACAAGTGAGGCAAAAATCAAATTCATGTAGGCGTAAGCAACTTGTAACTACGCTCGTCGGCACGCACACAAATATACAAATAATGATGCCATGGAATAACATTTCCCTCAAAAGTGGGGAAATTGTATCTTGCTTAACTCATCATTAAGTTAAAGGTGCCGACAGATTTGCCCGACATTGTCGATCAGGTGCCTACAGATGTGCTCGATTTTGTCGATCAGGTGCCTACAGATATGCTCGGTTTTGTTGATGAAAAACGAATATAGCACTTATTTGTAAATCCAAGATGGTGGACACGATTTTTCAAAATATGCTATATGGGTATCCTTTTCGAGGTATTTGGGGATGCTCATTACGAATATGGCACTCATTTCTAAATCCAAGATGGCGGACACGAGTTTTTAAATAAATGCAATATGGGTATCATTTTCGAGGTACTTGGGGATGCTCAATGTGAATATGGCACTATTTGTAAATTCAAGATGGCGGGCACGATTTTTCAAATAATGGCAAGTTGGGTATCGTTTTCGAGGTATTTGGGGGTGCTCATTACGAATATCGCTTGTGTTTGAACTGTCGTGTTTGCCATCTTGGATTTAGAAATGAGTGCCATATTTGTATTGAACATTCCCAAATACCTCGAAAACGATACCCAACTCGCCAGTATTCGAAAAATCGCGCCCGCCATCTTTGACTTAGAAATAAGTGCCATATTCGAAACCTAAAACCGAAAATGCCATAAGCAAACATTAAAGAAAATAACTGTTAAAATAGATTAAAAAATCGCTTAAGAATACTCCCCTTTTAAGAAAATAAAATATTTCAATATCAAATATTTCGCTTGATGTTGTACTGGTGGTGCCAACACTATAGTAGAAATGAATATATACTGTAAATTTGTTGCAACATGTGCTGCAATTAAAATAAAATTAAAATAAATAATTATTCAATGAAGCATGAACGCAGAGCCGTTAAAAGTATTATAAAATAATTAAGTGTCCCAATCACTTACAGGAGTTAACGAAAACATTTAATGTTTATTCAAGTAAATATTAGTTCAAGATGCGCAAATAAATCGAAATTACAGGCACCACTAAAATTTACGTAATATAATTATTTTGATACAGAATAGCAAAATGGGGAGAAAAAAAATTCGTTACTTTGCAACACTTTCGTATCTTGTTGCCGCGAAATTATTTTTATGTTTTAGTGAATAATTACATAAAAATATGAGTTGAAACGCATTACTTACTTGTGGAATGTGACGTTAGTGTCTATTTTATGTTTGTCTGTTCTATTTTTACACCCATTTACCGCACATTTCGTCATTTTTAGCAAAAAATTTTGGAGCTGTTCGCGGTGCAATTTGACCTTGAGAACTAACAGCCCGCGCGCTCCTGGGAGCCCGTGTGGAAGCCTTTAACTTGCCTCACTTAGCGTGTGCGGGCTAGGTTTCTATGCGTTATTATTCTAAGATCTATTCACAATATAATTGAAATATAATATAATTTATACCTTCAAAAATTACGCTGCTGAAAAAAAAGAAAGTTACATATTTTAAAATTATTTTAAAAGTTGCATACTTTGTGTTCTGTTAAACAAGTTACATCGTGCCTCTATACGTGTATTGTCTTACAAAGAAAATAAAGTAAGGAAAGTCCTAAAGGTGACATCTCACGGTCCTATATCATTCAAATAAATGTTTTTCGTGTATCTAAACGTTACCTTTTTTCTACTAACCTACTAAACATGGTACGTACGCAAAAAAATATTGTATGAAAACAGAAGCGTGACATAACCTCGTAGTTGTAATTATTATTCCCGTCCTGTAGAAATTTAAAATCATAACTTCGCAATAACCTCGAAAACGGTTACTACTACAATGACTATTTACGAATTTAGGAATAGAGTATATGTGGATTAAAATATCAATATTACATTAACATAAAACAACAAACAAATTATCTGTCAACATTCCCACACCCATCCCCTATGAGCTAGATTCGTAGAACAGGAATAAAAAATTGTTTTGTTGACCTTATCATGTTATCGTGTAAGGAATAGGTAAGGTACCTAGGCCATAGATCTCCATGGTAATGATTTTAGAAGTCATTGAAAATCTTAAAATTTTCTGTTTCCGGCCTTTCTAGTAACCACACAAGAGACGATACTTAGAACTATACGCCATCTGTACTGTACGCTGTTGTGCTCAATATTGAAGATGAATAAGTGCCGTTCTCTAACTGACACTGTGTCAGTAAGAGACAGCTGTTTTATTTCAACACTCACGATACCGCAGGTTTGTGCGGTCACGTAGCCGCCGCGGTTGCGGAACGGCCCGCAAACTTGGCGGGAGAGGATCGCAAGGCGCGAGGTTATTTACGATCGATTGAGATCGTCAGTTAAGTCTCAGACGTCGCCATGGACTCACATCAAAAACGAGCTATCGCGTTATACTTACTTCATCGAAGAATTAAAAGAAGGCCTAAAAGATTCAGGGTGCATCCTCTGATACCGGAAAAAAATCGTTACGGATTATTCGTTGTTCTTATTAATGAGTTAAAAAAACACAAGAAGATAAATTCTTTAATTTTATTCGGATGTCCGTATCTACTTATTCAGAACTTTTAAGAAAAATGGTAACTAGTAGGAAATTAATTGATCGACTTCAACATCCATAACTTGATAAATTGACACGCACTGCCAAATCGAAAATCAATCACAAAATGGCGTAGGAAAGAAAGGCCCAACCCGCGCGCGTGTAACGCGCCGCCAGCGAACCGACCGCAGAGTGCGCGGGCGACGCCCGCCAATCGCACGGGTGACCGCGTTTTATTCGAAATGAAACTGAAAAAAAAAAAATTTCACACGTTACTTGATATCGAACGATATGATAATTGGGGCCGACTCTACGGTTTGTTTCTATGAAATTCCTGTCCGCTCGTTTCATAAACCCACACCTTATTTTTCCATCCTCTAAGACCCACACTCGTATTTTAATGCCTTTCATTATGTAACAGTCAAGTAAACTACCATTATTAAATTCTTTTTTGATGTATAAATGAATATAACTGTTTTTCACTGTTTTCTGCCATCTACCATTGTCCTCGCCATAGTGAGGTGAAAAGTTATGTGTTTCGCTCGGCAACAAAGTTGCTTTGCGTCTCGTGCCTTGAAACCCTCGCTACTCTAAGTATTCTGTTTTTGCACCATTCGCTTTATACTCCTTCGCTTGCTCAGGTTTCAATACAAGCACTCGCGTCAAACAACAACTTTGCAGCCTTGCATAACAACTAACAATTTGCTTGTAAGTGTCATCATAATATCTAATTGTAAATAGATTTTATAAAATTTTATAAATATATTACATAATATTCTAAAATAAATTAGTAAAATTAAATATATATAGGTATATATATATTTTAATTTTACTACTTTGTTTCTTGTTATCGTTTGTATAATCGCACTGAACTTATATTTTCAGCTTATAAAACGTATGTGCCTTACCTTGTGTATCATTTGTGTGTAAAAACCACACGAGAAGATAGTCTAAAGTGACATTGCTATGCGTAGTGTTTTTCATACAATTACGGCGGTTTTTACTTTAAATTAAACCGAAAAGCAAGAAGGTGTGATATAATAGCCTTTTGCATCCCAGGATATACATAGTAACCCAGGTTTAATTTGTATGTAAATACCTTGTACATATACGAACGCTTTGATAATATGAATGTAGGTTTGAATTACATAAGACTGACGTGAAATGTAATTTTAATGTAATGTTCGTTTTACAAAATGTTGAATGACTACTTGTAACGTATAACCATATAACAATGTTACCAATAAATCATTCATTTATTTGATAATAAGTTATTGTTTATAGCTTGATAGCTATAAACATTGACAAATCTTGTTCGATTGCTCTAGAGGCGATTTGTGAAAAAAGTGTATAGTTTGATACGCTGTTGACTGTACCCAACATCGAAAATGGAAATGTATAGATCAAGCCCCCTAGCTATGTCAATTAAATTTTTCAACTTAGAATAATAACGCATAGAATGATAGTTTCATAAAAAAGTAACTGTCACAAGTGAGGCACAAAATGAAATTCATGTAGGCGTAAGCAACTTGTATTTACGCTCGTCGGCACGCACACAAATATACAAATAATGATGCCATGGAATAACATTTCCCTCAAAAGTGGGGAAATTGTATCTTGCTTAACTCATCGCTAAGTTAGAGGTGTCTACAGATTTGCTCGAGTTTGTCGATCGTTACTGTCGATCAGGTGCCTACAGATATGCTCGATTTTGTCGATCGTTACTGTTGATCGACAACGTCAAGTGACAGGAATTTTCAAAAATTTATTTTTGGTAATCCTTATGGAAATGGCATTTATATCTGAATACACGAAGGCGGACACGACTTTTCTCATTTCTAAATCCAAAATTGCGGACACGTCTTTTCAAATAAATGCAACATGGGAATCGTTTTCGAGGTATTCGAGGTGCTCATCACGAATATGGCATTTATTTCTAAATCCAAGATGGCGGACACGACTTTTGAAATAAATGCAACATGGGTATCATTTTCGAAGTATTTGGGGGTGCTCATTACGAATATGGCACTCATTTCTAAATCCAAGATGGCGGGCACGATTTTTCATATAATGGCAAGTTGGGGATCGTTTTCGAGGTATTTGGGGCTGCTCATTCCGAATATAGCACATGTTTCTAAATCCAAGATGGTGAAGAATTAGAAGAAGAATTAGAAGTCTTGTCCGCCATCTTGTATTCAGATATACATGCCATTTCCTTATGGTTTACCAAAAATACATTTTTGAAAATTGTTGTCAACCATCTTGGATTTAGAAATTAATGCTACATTCGTAATAAGCACTCTAAAACTCCTCGAAAACGTCTATAATTCTCAATCGTTACTGTCGATCGACAATGTCGAGCAAATCTGTAGGCACCTTATTAAATACTACCCAATTTTTATTTAACTCATATATGAACAAAAACCTACAAACGAGTTTAAGTGCGACTATCGAATTTGAATATATAAATAGCCTGATATTATCTGTGGGTATGTTTACATGAAAAGTACACGATAACAATTAAGAACCTGAACCTGAAAGTTATTTATACACGATTTTGGAGAACTGACGATGACTTGGCCCATAGGCCCATAGGGCGCCCTACAATTTGCCTCACTTAGCGTGTGCGGACTAGGTTTCTATGCGTTATTAATTTATTATTCTAAGTTTTTCAATAAAATACCGGAAAACATCAAATCAGAACAAAATACGTCATCATTTATAAATAAACTAAAAGACCTACTAATACAAAAAACTTATTATACAATTGGTCAATTGGTGAATATTTGAATGATAATACAATAACTGCATAAATATTAATAATAATTCTCTATAAACATTTCTTTCATGACATGACATAATTATATAGACTTTATGTTTTTATACTTAATTATTGGCATTTACTATTATTCAACTGGTTTTCACATAGGTACCTACTTTAATTTTTAACACGTTTTTGCCATAATAAAATTATCATAATTTACGAACATTTGTTAGGACTAATATTATTATTATTTTTTGTGTTAATAATTTATTTTCTTTGAGCATTATTTTGTCCAATTTTAACCATAAATTAATTAATTGAATGGTAAAAAAAACTTGTATCACTTATCATGCTTCGATCTAAATTTTTAAATTAGTTTTGATAAATTTCATAATAATCGTAATAATTAATGACACAGCTTGTATACGAGATCAATAATTAGTTCGTTATTATCATTGTAGTGCCCTTACAGGGTTCATGTGCTGGAATACTATTATGTAACACCTCTGTTAATCCACATGACACAATGAATAAATGAATTATGAATTACTCATCGACCATACAACAATGTACGATTGAGTTAAAGTAGCACATTATAAAAATAAATAATATTTCCTAAAAATGATGCCATCTATTTTCACTTACAAAACAATACATATTATATTCTATACTGGTACTCTCAGCCATAAGGATAAAGAAGAAAAAACTGTTGAAGGAATAAAATAAGTTTCGCGTGCGACCATTGTGTGAGGGCTAGTCCAAACAGAGTTCCATTGTGTCGGCCATTACCTAGCCCTCTTCTTTTGTGCTCAGTTCTATTGAAGTGAGACCTTTCCAATGACGCTTTGACCGCTTTGAAGTATGCAAGATATGATCCTCTCCATAAAATACTGTTCGGAACTGCTATACACAGAGATGTGTTCGGTCTACAGTCACAGCCAAAACGATTTAATTCGTGAATATATTACTCTAAACATCCAAAAATGATTCATTTTATTATATCATGCAATGCGCTTTAGCTCCTGAGTTTTGCAATTCGCATAGAATTAGAATGATAGTGATCTAATTAAAAAGTGAAGTGAGTTAGTAATTTTTTAGAATTTAAAAATCTTTGTTCATAATTTGGAACTGACTATGGCACAGGCACAGACCCTCTATATGGGTCTCTTTCACATGTTCGAAATTCCACTCCCGCGTCGTTGGTATATGTAAACGCCGCATTTAGTGTTGATTCTATATATGCAAAGACATCACGGCACCGTTATTGGTGAAAAAGTGACCCTATTGAGTAGTTTTCATTCCGAAAAATCATCATTAAAAAATTCAGTATAAAAGTGACCACATAGCGACTAGTTTTTGTATATTAGGTATAGACTGGTGTAGTTCTCAGGTCGTGGAAGCTTGCAAATGTGCAACCAGTGCCTAAAAAAGGAAGCAGAGTTGCCCTGTCAACTGTAGACCTATCTCAGTCACTTCCATACTCTGCAAGACTATGGAACGTGTACTTAACGACCGTCTCCTGTCGTACCTTGAAGACAACGATCTTCTCAGTGATCGCCAGTACGGATTCCGAAGAGGGCGATCTACTGGGGATCTTCTTGTGTACGCCTCTCACTTATGGAGCGAGGCTATAGAAGGGCATGGCGAAGCCATTGCAGTGTCTTTAGACGTTTCTACGGCCTTTGACTGGGCCTGGCACGCAAGCTTCCCTCTTATGCGCTTTCCACTGACCTTTGCAATTGGATTTCGGATTTCTTGAGTGAACGTTCGATTCGAGTGGTCTTAGAAGGCTACTCTTCCGAACTTCGGGCGACAGATGCCTGAGTTCCTCAGGGTTCTGTACTATCCGCAACCCTCTTTCTGCTGCACATAAACGATATGTTGATTCCAAGTACCTTTGGGTATGCTGATGACAGCACAGTTGTGGACAGGTACTTGACCAATGCAAGGGTCAGTGGAGAAGAAATCCAGTCTTGTCGAGAGTCCATGGTTAGTCGTTTGAATTTGACTGCCTTAAGGCAGTCTCCGATTGGGGCGATGCCAATCTTGTCAAATTTAATGCTACCAAAACGCTGGCGTGTCTTTTCTCCACTAAACGGAGTCCCTTTCACCTGACTCCGACTTTTCGTGATATATCCTTACCGACAGCCGACCGTCTTCACCTACTTGGAGTGGACCTGTCGTCCAATCTGAACTTCGGCAGATACATTGAATCCATGGCCAAAAATGCAGCCAAGAAGCTTGGTATCCTTTCCAAGGCGAGGCGTTACTTCACACCGGGACAGTTGTTTCAACTGTACCAAGCACAAGTCCAGTCGTGTATGGAGTACCTGCCACGTATGGGATGGCTCAGCTAAATACCAACCGGCCACCTTGGATTTAATAGACAAGCATACTAAGAAGCTTATAGGTGACTCGGAAATAGTAGAGGCGAAGCTGCAGAGCCTTGAACACCGCCGTAGAGTTGCCAGCTATCGGTATTCTATAGAATATATCACGGAGTGTGCGATGGAATTGCATAATTTGATTCCGCCTTCCCCTTTCCACCCCTATGTTGTGGATATTCCCCGGATTCGCACGAAGCGTTTCGCTTCCACATTTGTATGGCGAGCGGCTAGAGAGTGGAATTCCCTACCTGCAGGCTTGTTCCCCGAACGCTATAACTTGGACCTTTTCAAGGCGAGAGTGAATAGGCATTATTTAAGGTGTGCTTGCTACATCCTCAACCCCATCGTCACTTTCCTTCAGGTGAGATGAAGGTCTAATGCGCACTTATTTCTTATTTAAAAAAAATTAAATTGTTCATGGTTATTTTCTATCCCATTACATTCAATACTCCAAGAGTAATAAATTAAATACTATGAATATGTCACAATTTCAAAACTTATTTTGCGATTCCCAAAAAGTTGGAATTGTTTGGTAATTTTCAATCTAAAGGTGCTAATTCTGTGCTCTAAATACTATCAATCTAACTTACACAAAATCAATCTTATAACAAAGAATTTGAGGTGCTTCAAGTGCATTACAGGTCAGTTAGAACTTTCAGATATTTTATTTTCCGATTTGGCGTAGCGCTAACTTTAGCATAATAAAACCTCCAAAACATTGTTTTGACAATCTTATCGCTAACGCCGTGGTCTGGTCTACATGAAACTCTCGATAAAGTTGTCTACGAACTTGATGATACGTCTTTATGCCTATCTTTTGACAGTCATTGATGATAATTTGCAGGAGAGAAATTCATTTGATTACAGTCCCACATTTATCGACAATCATTAGATGTAATACTGTAACAAATAAACGTAAATCCGTGGAAGTGATAGCCTCTATGCTCACCCTAGATTGGCACTCCACCAATATCACATCGTTGGCGTAAACCACTTGTTTAATTCCCCCACTAAAAACATACTAGTAGTTCTTATTCTAATTATGCTAACAAGCCCCAAGACTAAGGGCGCGTTCCCATTATATTGTGACGACAGATAGTCGTGCAGTTTAGTGTCGCGGCTTGTATATTTAAATGAGTTGTTCATAGATGGAACAATACGATTAAATGTCATTCTTGACAAGGCGGCTGCCGTGAACCGAAAATTAATAATAATAATTATAAACATCACGATCTAGTGGAAACAGCTAGACACGACAGTCGTTCAACGATAAATAAACGTCCACGACACAGTCACGACAGATAGTCGTGATATGGCAACAGGCTAAAAGCAACAGTCGTCCAACAAATAAAACGTTACGACATAATGGAAACGCGCCCTTAGGCGATGCAGGCCTTGTAGCCAAGTTCCAGATCATGAGGCAAAACACCGTACCCTCGGTTGCTGACACCATGAAACAGTTTTACTACGAGACTTTAGTATGACTAGATTTAAAGTTATGTATGTTTAATATAAATTTCAACTGCCTTGTTTTTCTGGTCATATAATTTGACTTTTGAATTTACGGGTTTAAAATCAAGGTTGCTATAAGAGCTCATTTAGGCTCCCAAGTTGGCAAACGGCTTGCCGTCTGTGATGAAACAATCACAAAGATACTAACGCACAAAATGTACTAAGTTTGTAACTAACAGTTCCCCGAACGTGTAAGGCGGGGGAACTGAATACGAATAAAATACAAAAACCAAATTGCTGATTGACGACGCGACGGCAATAAATTTGCAAAATTTAGATATATTTGTATTTATTTATGTAACGGTATGGGCGGAAATGCTCGCGACACTGATATTAATACTTTAAAACGAGGCTCTTGTCAATCTTTGATGAACATGATCGTTCCTAGTATTGAATTGACCAATATAATCTACACAAACTTGAAACATATATACAGAAACATGTGGAATAACAAAAAATAAACAGTACATAACAAAATAAAAATAAACAATTAAATATTTTGAACGACCTTCGTCGTCGTCGAGTGGCTTGCATACGGGTTTTCATAATGTCGCAGTCTCTGAGGTTCCGGGTTCAAACCCCGGTAGGGTGAATGGAAACTAACTTTCCTACTTTCCTTTGTGGTACCTACCGTCGTTTTTTTCCCGATTTCCATAAGTGCTTTAGTTGTTTATGTTGTCTATATTAAAATTTAATATTTATTTATATTACAAAAACAAATCTTCAGATCGCACTGTAAAAAGGACTAATGCAGGAATCCCGCAACAGAGTGTTCTAGCCCCGTTACTGTTCCTCCTTTACATTAACGATCTCCCAGATCATTCATCATAATTGTATACAATTTGCTGACGATACAACTCATTGACCTACCAACAAAACAACTCTTATAATAAAATGTGAAAACAAAGCGACGTTTAACACCGATAGAAATAAAATAAAGCACTGACAGACGTAATAAGTTGGATGGACAGATGCACACACATGATTTAAATATTATAAGTAAAACTAAACTCATAACATCTTAAAACTAAACTCATATCATCTTACAGCTCAAATTCTATAGGTACCCATTAAAATAAACTACAATGCTGATAGATACATTGTAGACAAAAGTTGACACGTCTCTTTCTTGTGCTAACAATCGACAAGCACCTTAGCTGGAACTAGCTGGAAGGAACAAATCGAGCAAATTTTATAAAGTTAAACAGGATATACGACAGAGAGTTTGCGATGGAATTGCACGATTTAATTCCTCTTCCCCTTTCCACCTTCGGGGGACTAGACGTAGGCTGGGGTTCTATATCAGATTCGCACAAACGTTACGCTGCCACAAAGCTGCCACATTTATGTGACGAGCGGATATGGAGCGAAACTCCCTAAACGCAATAACTTGCACCTGTTCAAGGCAAGAGTGAATAAGCATTACTTGGGTCAACTTGGGTGTGCATGCTTCATCGTCGACGTCATCGTCATTTTCCATCAAGCGAGTTGAATGCTCGCACATTCGCACTTATTATACTCGTATACTGAATAATAAAAAAAAATAGAATTGTTTACGTTCTACGAAGGCTACTTGACAAACTGTCTCTCAAGTAGTTGAGTTGACGGCCTCAGTAGTTTTAGAAAGAGCGTTTAAGGTTCAGAAAAAGTGTATTCGCTTTGCGGTGCGTGGTTCGATCACAGTGCAAATCTTTATTCAAAAAGCTAAACATTTTGACTTTACCATGAATGTATATTAAATAATAACTGTAAATTTCTAAACACTCATCAGACGTGGTGACGTCATTCAAATACAAACTAGAGCTAAAGTCTTTGCCATAAAATTATTTATAATGTATCTGCTTCAATACCATTATTTTCAATAAATTACCAAGTGAAATTACATTGCTACATGGACATACTTTTAAAATTGTTATTGGTGCTTTTTGACATATTGCATCTATGTATAGTAATAATTAGAATTTACAAATACTGATTTACATTCATTCGAAACGAAATTAACTGTAGAAACAAAACATCAAATCCCATTAATAGTCGCTTAGCAAACAACACCGCTTTAGTAATTTCAAGTAATTTTATAGGAGCGTTTTTCACGCTCCTATAAAATTACTTGTAATAAAATTACCTGCATATATTATTGTATAAAAGCGGTGTTGTTAGATAAGCGACGATTTGCACATCTCTATGGCATTTAAAATGTGTATAATTACTGTATTCTGGCAAATAAACGTATTCTATTCTAATGCGTGACTGGATTCTGGGGACCTGCTAGAACCTTAAAAGCGCATTCTAATTGAAGGGGAAATCGGCGATATCAAATGTGGTCATCGGAAGCGTAGGTTTCTGTTAGAAAGAACGAACTTCCAAGATACCATGTAAAGAGTAATGTAAGTACAAATGGCGGTCAGCCTTCTGGGGATCCAAAACTAACTGCCTCCGTGGCCGAACGGTTACCATGCCGGACTGCCACGCAGATGTCCCAGGTTCGATTCCCGGGCCGGGAGAAATATTTATATGGCCTACATTTATTTCTGTCGTGAGTTTGGGTGTAATTTGTGGTTGTCTATGTGTGTGTCCATAGCACCCGCGACACAGGGTATCCCTAGTGCGGGGCTATGTTGAGTATGTGTGTTATTATTAAAAGAAAAAAAAAACATACAGGCATACACACAGAGCTATGGAAGATTCGTCACGTCAAGGAGATGTATAGTCGCGTTTGCTTTTGACCATGTGGATATCTTCAAACTACTCAAGCCCACTTTGTTTTATAAACGTTCTTTTAAATTTTTTTCTCTCGTGAGTTTGGGTGTAATTTGTGGTTGTCTATATGTGTGTCCATGGCACCCGCGACACAGGGTTTCCCTAGTGCGGGGCTATGTTGAGTGTGTGCGTTATTTCTTTATTTATTTAAAATCAAGGCAAGCTCGAAAGAGAAAATTTGTTTTGGTACCAGAGGTGCTGAACGAAGCCACCCTAATAAAAATAAATCTTGAGGTGTACATAGTCAATGATGGCCCTTGTATGTGTAAACTATGACAACAGTGCAGAAGCAAACACTTAAAACACTGGTACAGGTAACACAGGTGTTCAAAAGGAAAGTAGGCTAAGTATACTGCCCTTGTATAAATTCTTCTTGACTCTGTATTTAGGCCAAAATACTATAAATTGAACACATAATAGTGCTTTTATTTTATTGAGCAATTTAATAATGAATAATACAAACCAAATGAAGTCTTATAATTTTATTTAGGCTTTAACAGCGTACACTCTAGGAGGGAACAGGGACTTCTTCCTGATTTCTTTCTTTGTCTTGATCTTCATCTCGTGTTTTGTGAGGGCCTTACGCATCGCACGGGTCTTCTTCACTCTGAGGTCAAGAGGCTTGTATTTCTTGTTCTTGTAGTGATTGCGGAGGTTTACCTTCATTTTTTGGTGGTACACAATGTAGACACGGGCGATTGCTTTCCTTACTACACGGCTAAAATAAAAATTTATAATATTAATACATTTCTTGAGGGTAAAAAAGTTAGCTGCAAATTATTTACAAGAAAACTTTTTATAAAATATGATGCACTCTGAAAGTTAAGGAAGTGTGACTAAGCACTTTTTTCTACACATTTGTACCGATTGCAAAGGAAATGCACCCATATACTGGGTATTCCAAAACTCAATGTCAAGCGAACACTGGCTGAGGCCAGGTTGTATCAGTTACAGTAAAAATGAAATAAAAAATCCATGTCAGTTAAGTAACAATAGGCATAATTTTAAAAATGTTGAAAAACGACACCTTAGACCACATATCTTTAGGTACCCTAATTTTTTAATTTTGATGTGTTTTTTTAAACCAATTCTAAGCACCAAGCATCCTAAATGTTAATCATCAGGCACAAATCAAACAATGAACACTGTCAGAATAGTAACAAAAAATTTACTGAGATGACCAAATAGGATGAATGAGACATTGGCCTCATAAACTTTTTAATAGTGAAAAACTCAATGAAAAGCTGTATAATCTCGTAATCGATGTGTAATTGAATAACCTACGTCGAAACGACGTACTCAATTTGGAAAAATTGGTATAATTCCTTCGTATTAAACGCCCATCCATCCGCCATTCCTGCCAATTCGATCGACCCAGAGTTTGCAGAATATACTGGTGTCACTTAGGTAAGTACTCTACTTATTTAAATAATATACCTACCATATGTCGAAGTGGCTTATGGTTATCGTGTAGTTTGTGATTTATGTGCAAATAATTATTATATATTTTTAATTACAAATTGATATTTTTTTACAGGTAATGTTATTACAACAAAATGACGTGATTAGGTTTTGTAAAAGATGCAGAAATATCTGGTTACTACAAGAATTAAGAAAAAAACCTAACTTAACCTATATAATCCAATTTGTTTCTGCCCAGGGGGACTTCCGCATTTGTATAAAAAACCTAACTTAACCTAAATAATCCAACTCATTTCTGCCCAGAGGGACTTCCGCATTTGTATAAAAAAAACCTAACTTAACCTAAATAATCCAATTCGTTTCTGCCCAGAGAGACTTTCTTTTAACTTTTAGATTGTAATTGAAAAAACCTAACAATCTTTATACACAACGAACAACATAAATACGCAGTAAAAACACTCTGTAAATGGCTAAAACGCTTACCATGAAAAACCAAGAGAAATAAGAAAAAAACAAATATTGCGTTTTATTGTTGAAATTACGAAATTGTTATTGAATTATCATTACTATTGCAACATAACCTTCATAAGAAATAAAATTTTAAATTTCATGTAAATGCTATTAAATAAGTAATAGTATTTAGAAAACGAATAAAACATAATATACTTTCAAAATCTAAACAACACGATATAATTACAGTGGAATGTCGAAACACATTACATTAAATGTCAGCGTGCTTTTTTGACATAATTTTCGCATTACGTAGTTGTCAAGTGCATTTTTTTTGTTTAATTTTCATGATTTTCAAAAATTATTTGTCGAAAACCTTTGGCGTCCTAAAACTGAAAATTTGTGGAGGGGTTCCTTTTGACTAGGTCTATCTCTCTCCAAAATTAATTTGAACGCCCAACTCGACGTCACGTATACTAAAGTTGAGCCCTACTAAATGTCATACCAACCAAAATTAAAGACATGGCTACTTACATTTTTGACAGCTTGGACGCTACTCCACCAGTGACCTTAGCAACCCGAAGGTTTGTCAGCTCTGTCTTAAGCTCTTCAAGCTGTTTGAATAGCTCCCTTTTGTCCTTGGTGCGCAGTTCTGAGCACTTAACCTTGCCCTGTAAAATAAAGTATGAAATCTCATCAGTTATACAGTTCTTGAGCAGTAAACACTTCGGTAAGGTTATGAAATAATATTTGAAATAAACACAATCTAAACCTTAAAATAGGTATTGTAACACGAATATGTGGCCCTACATTCATCATATAGCACGTAAATCAAAATTCACAAGCCAAAATAAACTAAACAAATATATTACAAGTAAATCATTCCGGGTGCACACATACTGTAAAATAAATTAATGAAAACCATAAATATAACAAGAATTATATGTAACGCATTGCGTGTATCTTTTTATACGATGATTCATATAATATATAAAGATTTATCGCGTACCATTTTGAAAATTTTATCTTCATACACCAAGCACTACGACACTTGACATTAAAAGACTTTCAAAGTTCCGTTCCGTTCATAAACAAAATTGTGCACTTAGCTATTCAGCCTCCTAATATTTAATGGGTTTTAAAGTATGCTAGGATCTCTACGTAATCTAACTATCGTTATGTCATTTTTAACATTTATTAGTCTTAAAAAATTTCAGTAGTATACTGTGTATCACATTATAAATTAGCTGTAAATATAATTGATCAAGAAAATCTATGTGGAATGGAATGTATGTACACTGTAACGACCACAGACTTATTTATTCTACTTAAGTCCCTGCCATTAGGGTCGTATTTCCAGTAATGTCGACCGTAATGACAGGAACTCGAGTATGATTTCGAGTGCTTTAAACCATACTCAAATCCTGACTTGACCATTGAGTAGAGTTCTAGAATACGACCCTTTAGATCTAAATAGACGTCGTCGCGGTCGCAAGTAGGAGTGCTCGATATATATCGATTTTCATAAAAATATCGATACATGCCCTCGATATATCGAACCAATCCGACAATATCGTATCATTCGGTATCGATGTGTACTATCGATATATTTTATCCGATACATGAAAAATCGTACGCAATTCAAACCTGTACTTGCAGAAACGAAACGCCCTTCGAGCGCTGATTCGCTGGTCATCCGACAGTGTAACGTAGTAGTTATAACCTCATTGGCTAGTCGCACATACACACAAAAATATTGACAACAATATTGCTTGTGTACGTGAGTACGATTTCGTGTAATTTATGTATATATTTTAAATTATAATTTTTTTTTTGTATCCTGTATGTCTTAGGATACATACGAACGAGGCATATACTAACTGATTCGGCATCTCTCGGGGTCGCTGTGGGTCTTCAATCTGTTTGACAGCGTTGCGTGAGAGTGATAGAGAGTTAAGAGTGGGTAAATCCATCATTAAATTCCTTTTATACGCCGATAATAAAGTACTACTTGCATCGTCTGTTAAAGAATTGCAGGAGATGATGGATTTAACGTATGAATCGTTCCAAATGAAAGGAATGAGAATGAATGTGATAAAATTGGGTACTAAATCTACGGATAAAACTAAAGTTGTGGTTTTTGAAAGAAATGATAGTATGTCAGAATGCGTAATTGAAATCGGTGGAAAGATATTTGAACAAGTAAAAGAATTTATGTACGTGGGATGTATGATTACAAGGGATGGTAAATGTGAGAAAGACATTGTAAGAAGAGTAAAAAAGGGAAATGCGGTGAACGGTGAACGGTGCGTTGAGAAAGCACGAATGGCGGTACGTAATGTTGTGTTGGTTCCAACGATGTATGAGTGTGTGTGTTGGGTGTGGCAGAAGAAGCATGAGAGTAGAGTGAATACAGTTGAAATGAGATCCCTCAGAAGTATATGTGGTGTGCGGCTGTGTGACAGAGTGAAGAATGCTGTGATCCGTGAATAATGTGGTTTAAAAGAGGAGGTAGTGACAAAAATAGAAAAGGGTACGCTAAGGTGGTTTGGGCATATGGAGCGGATGAATGAATGTAGATTAACGAAAGAAATATACTGAGTTAACGTAGAAGGAACGAACGAACGAGGTAGGACGAACCGGGAGGCGTTCAGTGGGACGACCCCCTACTAGATGGACGGATGACCTTGTAAGGGCGGCGGGTAACTGATGGATGCACGTCGCGTCCGATCGGCTGATCTGGAAATCTTTGGGAGAGGCCTATGTTCAACAGTGAACGTCTTCCAGCTGGTATGATGATAGTGATGAACGTAGAAGTCATTGGAAGAGGACGGCCACAAAGAATATTCTCTGGCTAAAGGCTGGAGTGCGTAGTGAGAAGATTATGACATCTATGAAAAAATTGATGAATGTAAGTAAAGCAAGACAGGTTTGTAAGGATCGTGCTAGTGGCGATCCATAGTCTCTGCCTACCACAATGGGAATCTAAGGGCGTGAATATATATAAAAAAATAATAAATAATATATCTTATTTAAATTAACTCCTTCCAAACTTAGCTCTACTTCCTTTTTGGTTTTCCTCCGTTCGTTTCCTAATAGAAGTATTCTTTGTTTCCTAACCTTTGACGTTGGCAAAGTATTCTAGTGCCATTCAGTTTAAAAAAAAACCACCGGCATTCATTTGACATTGACAGGTTAACCGTGGGAGGAGGTTGTGGTTTAGCCGGGATAAAACTTATTGTAATTAAGTAGAAGAACATGGATAATGAAAATAAAATTGACTATAAAAAAGCTCTAGCCTACTGGGCAGACATCCCAGCCACTGTTGACGGCGTACTTGGTGGATTTGGTTTCATTTCTGATATGGACATAGAAGGTTCCAAATTGTTCCTGAAGTCTCTATTTGCTTTGGAAAATCGGCCTGAAGCGCATGATGCGATTGACTGCGGAGCTGGTATAGGTCGAATAACCAAGTTTTTACTAATACCAAACTTCCAGCAAGTAGATATTATTGAACCAGATGAAAAATTTCTAAGCACTGTATCGGATTTCGTAGGTGAAGACAAAAAGAAAATCGGCCGGTTATACAACGTTAGTTTGCAAGAATTTGACCCAGACAAAAAATACGATGTGTTCTGGAACCAATGGGTACTTGGATATTTGACTGATGACGATTTAATATCATATCTAGTTAGATGCAGGTAAGTACTTCCTTATAACATTTATAACCACACTACATAGAATAGTATTAGACCGAGATTATAATTTAAAAACTATTTAAGACATTTCTATATTATTTTCACACTTTTATTGGAGCACATTGAACTTTATCATATTATTTTGGTTCAGCATGCAATGCTATTGCATCAACAACATTATGAAAGATTTAATCACAATGTACAATTAAAATATTTAAGACAAAATTTATGCAATTTTCCAGAAATGCTTTAACAGAAAGAGGCGTCATTGTAGTCAAAGAAAATGTAACATCATCTGGACAGTCGGAGATGGACACCATTGATTCATCAGTTACAAGATCTCTTAAACAATTTCTGAACATATTTAAAGCAGCTAAATTGAAGAGAATGAAGCAATGTAAACAAACCAATTTTCCTAATGGTATTTATCCAGTGTATATGTTTGCTCTTGTTCCTAGTGAAGCAAGAGAAGTGAATAAAAACCACAATGTGGACACTGATCATCCAGTTAGTAATCATGATCATAATGTAGCCTGACATGTACTTTTTTATTTTATGGCCACGGGTCATAATTACAAACAGAAAAATACCATGTTTACCTGAGCATGTTAACACTTAGTCAATATTATTATTATTATTAGGGCGATTTCATTCAGGGCTGCATAGGCCCTCATCACTGCAACCATTACAGTTCAAAGCCAAGACCATTACAGTTCAATAGCATTAAAGAACTGAAAGATCTTCCCGACTTCTACAATCTGTGTCCTCTGGTTGTGTCCTGTGCCTTTCCAGCATGGAACCTCATATGCCCAGTGAGGGACAGCATTGGGTAAGGAGATGCAAAGAACTTTCACCCACATCAGTTGGTCAATTTGACCTATACAATGCCATTAACTTAACAGGATTTTATACATTTTTGTATCTTGGTTGGTGTAACTGTTCATTGTCCCAATGCTGATGTATGGTAGTGAATGTTAGATGTGGCGGAAAAGTCATGAAAGTGGAGTTAAAACTGTTAAAATGAGAGCTTTGCGCAGTTAAACTCTTAAAGATAGAATACTGTACTAACTGACGTACTAAGAGAGTATTGTGGTGTGAAAGATGAAGCAGTGGCCAGGATAGAAAAGCGAACGCTGTAACTGCGAAAAGATGGATGTTAGTAGTAACTTGGCCCAAATTAGAAGTAAACCTCAACATACATGTCTCAATCACATTGGGTATGTGTATGTTAAAAGTCCCAAGAATAAAAGTGGTGTTGTATGAGTAGCCTGATACAAGTGGAGGAGGTGAAAGAGGTTGGAGTTCATGGTATCTGCCATAATGGGAAAGAAGTGTGATAATTTTTTAACATTTTTACCTAGAGACCTGCAACAGGGACATGAAAAAGGGAACATTATCATGAAAGTTGTTAATAGCATTGTTACTCATCCATGAATACTGATTGACTATATGTACTGTGACATTTTATGACCATTTGTAATTTAAAAATATAGCTCGAACAAGAAAATTATCTGCTTAGATTGATAATTAGGTCACTTAAATATTGATTGATGATCAATTAGTTCAAAATTTAAATGACATGGTTTGAAAATAGTAGCCCTCATCATACAATCTAAAAGGCTATGAACAACTGCTTCACGAGATTCGTGTCATGAATGGATGGCTAGCCCAAACTACTTGGCCCAAACCCTCAGTTTCGACCCAGAGTTTGTGCAGCGGCTTATGTCTCCCGTGCTAAGGCTATTGTAGGATTATCCATGACAGGAAGTCGGGTTGCACACACAGTGGAAAAACGCCTTGATTCCCCTTGCTGTGTTTAATATAAGTGATGCATGTACAATGTTTGTGTGGTTGCAAATTGTAAACCTACCAGAATACTGCGGTTAAACGGATATTGCTTGTATAAACTCCAATCCTGACAGAGTGTTATTAAATTGATATTTATATTTGATGGCTTGTTACGTAACAAGGACTACATAGTCCCTTCTCATTGTATCTGTGCGCTACAACTGTGGGACACCAACTACAAGATGTGAAAGATGTTATATGCTTTAATAACCACTGTACATCCAAATATTGCAAATGTAAAGCCGATAACACCATCAAAAAAGCATAAGCAGACTTACTGAATACTAAGAATTGCAATCAATTGTCAAATAGACAGAAAACTGTTTTGAGAACCGACTGGTGTGCTAATAACCTACATAAGTATATTATTATCCCTTATTATGACTAACTTCACATAAGTTCTAAAGTGGAATAAATAGGGATTCATACAGAAGGTCCTGTTAAAAAAGTATTAAGTAATTTATCTGAACTTAAATGCTATATAAATTTTTAAGTCTTATTTATGGTCCTAGTCTTAAGAAGTTTCTATGATTATACTATTGTGTGATATGTATGACAATAAAATTGTCAAATAAAGCCTACTGTTTTAAAATCTATGCCACACCCTTTGATATTTTTAAAATAACTTCTCGTTCATTGTAAATATTATTTCCTTAGAACATACTGTTGGCGTTAAGTATAGTTCTACAATTAAAATTAACCAATTGAATTATTCAATGCAAAAATAACTTTTCAGACCTATTATTTTCAATGATAAAACAAATCTGAATATACAAAATCGTTGAATCAATCAAAATGATATTGAAATAAAATCAATCAAAAAATTAGAGGATACATATTTTTCCACCCAGAAAAAATTATTGGACCCTATATCTCAAAAAAACAAAAAATTATTATTCAAACATTTTATTATATAACAACTTTATGGACTTACCATAGCTTGTACAAGACATCGGTAAAAATAATAAAAAAAAATTTTATATACGGGGTTATTTGTAAAATACTAACAACTTCGCAGGACTACACTGCATAGGGCGTGTTCCCATTATGTCGTAACGTTTTATTTATCGTTGGTCGACTGTCGCGTCTAGCCTGTTCCCATATCACGACTATCTGTTGTGGACGTTTATTTTACCGTTCAACGACTGTAGTGTCTAGCTGTTCCAACTAGATCGTGACGACTATTTGACGGTGCACGTGCAGACAACGATAAATAAAACATGACGACAATAGTAGCTGCGATTGTCTGTCGTCACATTTTTATCGTGACTGTCGTTCTAGCTCTTCCCATTGTCTCGACAGTCTACCGTCGTAACGTCAAAAAAGTCGTGAACGACAGTTAATCATGCTGTACTATAGGTGAACAACTTCATTTAAATATACAAGCCACGACACTTTAAACTACACGACTATCTGTCATCGCGACATAATGGGGACGCGCCCTACCATTATAAAAACAACAACTCTTGTTCCAAGACTTTTGGTATGGTTTTACATCAGATTTTACTTTCGTACAAAAATAACAATATTGAAATAGATCGCTCTAAACGGAGTAACTCAGCGCGTTGGGAAAAGAAAGCACTCACCACCAAAATTATTTTTATGAATGACAGCATAGCAACAGCACACGTACGCGGGAAGCGTAGCTAAAGTACCACTACCAAATAGAGATCTAATAAAAAGTGGCAGATAGTGCAACAAAAACTTTTATTTTCTTTTTGCAAATATACTTATTGTATTATTAAAATGTCATGGAACATAAGTTGTGGTTTATGATAATTATAATACAGATCTGGGAAAATGTTAGTCTTTTTCAACTAACCCTGTGTGTACATATGTGAAAAAAGTACCTAGACAACAAAGAGTAACGCAAACAATGCTTAATATAATGCTCATTATTATTATTATAGGTGTGGTTCGACTTGCTAAACATCGCACCTAACTTATGTACTCGTATATATTACAGGTAACAAGCTATTACGTTCCACACTTCATAGCTGTAATGCCTCAGTCAACTCCAAATTAGGACTTCTATGCATTTCAGAATAAAATTTAAGTAGTCACGAAATCAGGATTTGACCCGGTTTTCTTTGTTTTTACATTATTGTGCTATTATTTTTATATTATTATTATATTGTAGTGTTAAATAGCATATAGACCATGAAGTCTAGAGCATTCAAATCCCACATGAATTATTTACGTCATCACACACTTGTACAGTGCCCACGGTATCGATCCGTGCTGACCTCACCAGTGTCAAATAATTAATGCCTCATTATGTACTTGTTTTCGTTAGTCAACATGCGAAGCCGAACAAAACGAAGACGCTATCGAAGCGTAACATCAGACATCATATCTTCGAATAGGTGCCGTGTTGATATTTAGATTATTAACTCGTATGTAATCTCGAATGTACTCCCGATCGTTTTCAGTCAATAATGTCCAACTTTCCAGCTCCACTAACACTTCAAGACACATACAACTTTCTACAATGCTCTTAACAGAGGTCATGGTCATAAAATCTGACTGCATAATTCGCAATTCCCTCAAATGTATAAGTGGATTTTTATTTAACAACTTAATAACAAAATCGTCGGTCATTTGCACTGCAGTGCCGATCTGAATAAATTCAACATTCAAACAATTGCTCAGTAGAAACATCAACTGTTCTTCTGTGCATTTCGCCACAATTGTTAGCTTTTTTAAGTTTCTATACGGTGAAATCTCTAACTTTTTCGTGTAAAGGGACGTATGTTGAATGAGAGTACAGTTATAAAAGGTCATGCTTTCAAGTAAAGGGCACATTTGACTAATATACATGAGAGCATTTAGGTCAATTTGATCAACATGTTCGAGGTGCAAGTGAGCAAGATTACAACCTTTCACCTGCAAGACTTGCTTTACTTGGTCTGCGTAAAAATCGCACGATAGCAATTTCAGCTCTCGCAAGTCTCGTAGTCCAATCAAGACCATCAAATCATTTTGCAACGTATTGTGGAATACTGTCATACTTCGTATGAAAGGGCACATTTCTACAGATAATTGTAATTGATGAAGTGTAGCGTATCGACTTACATACACCTTTAAATTTAAAGGCCTTGCGTCCGAATTAGTTAAATCAATATATTCTAGAATTTTGCCAATCTCATCGCAACGGCCTAGATCTTCTAAAGTTTTGCAATTTATTAATAGTTTTGTAAATCCTTCCAACGTCACAAAAGTCCTGTACAATTGTACACTTCTTAAATGCATTAACTTGAGCATTATATTTACGCTGTCATTCGTTATACACTTGGAACTAGAAATATCCAGTTTTTCGAGTTTAGGACAATTTTGTACTATACATTTTAGGATGTTGTCCGTACAGTCGTAGTTTATAACGAGATACTTGAGACAATGGAGAGTTTGTAAAGCTTGCACTACAGATTCCTCCATATCCGCAGTTTTCCAACCCCCAGACAATGATCCCAGATTTAAATAAACCAAGCCAGTAAGTTTATGCATGTTTATATAATACACCGATCGTAACATTTTAGGTATTTCGTCCATTGATACATATGTTAAGTTTTTTGTAAAAAGTACTTCAGCCATTTTAACAGCCACGTTCATTTGACTTACAAATTTACCCATAGACCCTCGAAAGCCTAGAGACTTTTTGATTTTATCTAAAAGCTCAGTTAGAGCGCGAATCACTTGATCAGCCAGTAAGTCGTGAAGCATCCACGGAACATTGTATTCGAGAAACGTACGTGTGCTATCCACTATCTTCGCAAGAATAATATGTGCTCCGGAGATATCACGTTGAGCCATATCAGCTACAGGTTCCATGTTCATTTCAGCTTTTTTCGCAACCCAGTCTCCGAGGCTATTTAGTGCTAAATGTTCTAGCTTCTTTGGCTGCTTATGACGCGACATGATGAATCTATAAATAACAGGAATTAGACTTTCGACAAATATATGAATATCTTTTGTTTTTCAAGTCATACTTTCTGTTTCTTTTAATCATTACCTCAATGGTTTTAATCTTGATACACCTTATGGTTTACATTAGCGTTTATTTTATATTTACAGAGTTGTGTGGCATAATGTTTAGGAATTTAAGACCGCTACTGTATTTATCTACACAACTCATGCATTAAAGATATCAAGCAAATCGTCTGGAGGATTACATTACATCGATCTTTGCAGGAAGTTGACAATGAAATTGAGTTTAAACGTATGTCTAGACTTACCAATTGAATGATTTACGTTCTGATATTATTCGACGGGAAGCGGAGAAAAGAGGACTAAATCGCACAACATAACATAACTAAGATTAGATGAGAGTTGGTATTTTTAGATACTCGTCCAAGACGTCACAGCTTACCGCACCGGTCATAACCACAGAGTAAGTACTGCTAGTCTTAGAAATGTGAAATGAAAAGATGATGCAAAGAACGTTGGGAATTAAACGATCAATAACCATCACTAGTTATATTCAAAGTTTGAGTGGTGTCACGTCGTTGGTACCTGTAATTTTCTATGCAATGAATTGGACCTCCGCTCCGTGATCGAGTGGCTTGCACGCCGCCGCCGGTTGTCATTGTGTCACCATCTCTGAGGTCCCAGGTTTGATCGCCGGCCGCGTCAATGTAGAAAATCAACTTTTCTATACTGTCTCAAGTGTGGGTGTTTGTGGTACCGTATTTCCGTACCGTGTTTCCGTATTCCATAACACAAGTGCTTTAATTAGGTACTTGCTCTGGAATCAGAGCAACGTATGTGATATTGTGTAATATTTATTTATTTATTTATTGTAGATCACAATTATTGTAGGTACATATTACAAGCAATTTGTAAATTGTTTATAATACCTACAAGTTAGGTACTTAGTCATTTGTATTAAGACAGAATGTTGGTTTTTAATAATATACCTATTATTTGAATTCATTACTAATGTTGGGGAGCTGATACCCAGGTATAAGTATAATTAATTATTCATTGTAATATAGATACCTAACATACTAAAGTTGTTTTTTATTACAACAGTTATCTGCATAGCATATATATGTATTATTTTTTATAATATATGAATTATTTTTACAAATTCATTAGAGTATATCGAGTTCTTAGGTTTTCGCGATTGTTACACATAGGAAATGAAGCTATTTTTCCGGATTTAAATCGCGTATATTTGTTTTTCAAACAAACCGACGTTTCGGGCCCTTTACAGGTCCCATGGTCACGGTTGACTGAACCACCGTAAATCCGGAAAAATAGTTTCATTCATTAGAATAGTTTGGTTCGATTGGCGGCGCGCACATTTCGTATAGGCATATCCATATAAGCAAAACAGATTTGAAATATTTTTTTTCCATAGTTGTTTCTTAACATGAATACTAGACTAGTAGAGTTCACAGACCACATTGGTAGAGTTAGTATTACGTCAGCAAGATTTGGAACTTTCAGTGAAATACTGAAAGTTCCAAAGTCCAGTTCGGTTATTTTCGTATTTTTATTTGCACAAGTTTTCGTAGCTTAGTAACAGTACCTAATGTTCATTATTTTGAATAACTTCATTTTTAATTTACTTTTCGGAGCTTTTTTTGGCAAGATTAATTATGAGAAGAGAAATAATTTGTTTTTATATTCACTATTTTCACGCATATTTTTACTTTTTCCACTCTTAAAACTAATATTGTATGCTCTTTGTTTTGAGATACAGTTGATGTTCGCGACGCCATTTTTGTTGTTATAATAATGCAGCGCTACTAGCGGCCATTTTATTCCGGCGGCAAATTTGCGGCGCTTTGTGAAACGCCACGTGCTATCAAATCAAATAATTCATATGCTACAAACATGGTGGTCAAGATAACAAAGTAATATAGTGCAAATAATAAATAAATAGGTACAAACATGTTTCGCCAAACATAAGATAGGCATGCAAAAAATTGGTTGACATTATGGAGGAGGTCGGTATGTTTTTTTTGTATATATGTTACGCGATAACTCCGCCATTTGTGAACCGATATTGATGATTCTTTTTTTGTTGGAAAGAGGGTACCTCAAAAGTCGTCCCATTTAAATTTGAAGAAAATATTTCACCTCTAACGGTGGTAAACTAGGTGATGAATAACTTTTGAGGTCGGTTTATTTTCGAACTTTGAAAATAATTACAAAAAAATGAATGCATGCAATGTCTAACGGACGATCGTATAGCGAGTGAATAAGAATTCAAGGATTGGAGCGGGGTCGTTGGTGTACGCCGCGCGTCGCTAGATGGCTCGAGCAGAAGTTTCCAACAAATTGGTGTCAGGTTGGATGGCCCGTTTCGGTGTTCCTAGCATCGTCACCACCGATCAGGGGCGTCAATTTCAGTCGGCGCTATTTCGGCGACTCATGGATTTTTTCGGAGGATCCACACCACCAGTTACCATCCTTGCGCCAATGGCATGGTGGATCCTTATCCTCAGCTCAAGACAGTGCTCATGTGCCACGCTGACCGTGGACGAGAGCGTTGCCTCAGGTACTACTCGGCATGCGGACGGCTTATAAGGAGGACACAAAGCATCATCGGCGGAACTTGTTTTCGGTGAGATCCGCCTTCCTGGCGAATTCATTATTGCTCCTCTTAACCTCCTATTCAGCCCCGCAGAGGCATCTGATTTAATAACCCATTTGACGTGCGATAAGGTGCAATTTGCCCGGTTCCTGCATCTCACCCCACCAAGCCTTCGTCTTTTATACTTAAAGATTTGGCGACGGCCACTTACGTACTTCTTCGGGACGACACGTCTCGAAGATCGCTGCAACCTGGACCTCACCGCGTCCCCGACAGGAGGGACACGATAATTTCGTTCAGACATCGGCTGAAAGACAGTCACCGTCAGCATCGCCGTGTGATATCTGCGCACATCGCCGATGGCTTCCGACCCCCACGAGCGTCGAGCCAGTGGCACAGCAGGCCACTGACTCGACTGTCCCTAGCTACAATCCCGTCACTATAGCCGCATCCAGTTCCCTCAGACAAACCAACTAGATCCTCGTCCGGCACTCCGTACACGATCCGGTTAGGAAGGCAAGTGCGTTTTAAAGTTTCTGTGATTCTGTTCAATAGGTTAGTTTTCGTTTTTGTGTTCGGTTTTCTCACTCCGTGGAAGTTGGTATGGCGGCTTTAGACGTCGCCTATTATTACAGGCTCACTGTGGCAGTCGCTATGGACGAGAGTCGCGATGGAGAGTGTTGCACTCACAATAAGAGAACGATAAATTTTCCGAACTGTTGTCCCCCCATTTTCTACCCTATGTATACTTATAAAGAAGAATGGTCAAACGTGATCCAAAAAGTGATCAACAGTCAATGTCAACACAAGAAAAAAGTATGTCATATATATATATATGTATATAATTTGTTGTTAATTGTAATGAGTAAAAAAATCTGTATAATTTTTTTATTTTATATCTGTGGCTAACATGTCAAAATTGCTATGTTTTTATAATCAGGAATAATAGTTTTATTTTATTTTATTCAAGTTTTATTTTAGTAAAGGTTCTGTGTAATATTTAAAATCAGTGGCTAAACTGTCGACATTCTAATATGTTTTAGTCAGACAAATTATTTTTATTATTATTATATTAAAATCAACTACGCGGTGAAGAAATAACAAACAATGGATTTAAGTAAGGTACTTATCAGTTTTTATACATTTTCCATATCTAAATAATCTAGTCCGTGCGCAGGGTGACTAAACACTTCTTCATGTCTAGCGCAACCCAGATAGCACACGACGCTCACGACGTGTGCACGGCTGCCCAGAATTATTCTACCATGATCTTTTGCCATGAAATCATGAGCAATAATAGGTACTATTTAATTGCTCTTCTGCCCTAACCGTATGGATCATACATCACATATGTGTAATACGTCTTTCTTAGGACATGTCTCGACTGGATTCTGCACCTTATAAGAACATTGTCTTCACTATTTATGTGTAAATTTTGAAGGTCCCGGTAAATCTCCATCACGTACATCACGTCTCCAGTCTCTTTAATGAGCTCGCTTGTGCTGTTTTGGCCTGTCCGCCAACAATCTTCTGAAGTTGTTCTGTCTATTTAAATATTTTCAGCGACATAATCAGCCAAAAGATTTGCTCTATGTATGGTTTGTTCAATTATAGAAAAAAAATCATTTACGCATATGCTGTGAGCGTATGGTTTCTGGAAGCGGTTTATCAGTGTTGCAATTTTAAAATCGGTCAATATATAAGGAACCCCGATGTTGAAAATTTGGTTTATAAATAGTTTAAAATCCCACTTAAAACGTCCTTTAACGGCTTCTACAATCCATCTGCAGATGGTGATGAGGCGATATTCATTTGCATTTTCTGTACTCAACTGAGTTTTTTGCGCCTTTTTTTTTTTTTTTTTTTTTTTTTGCGTGGGGAAATCCTCCTAGGATACCTCTCCGCCGCGGGGGCAGCGGGAAGTTATGCCGGACTTCTACCGGCTAAAACCCCACGGTGGCCTTCTCGGGTGCTCTAGTGGGAAGGATCCGGGATCGACTTTGCGCACCGGAACCCCCCCAGCACCTTGGAGGAGCTACGTCCTCCCCCTCCTCTCCTCACGACGAAGCGGGCCACACCGCCCCGTCGTCCTCCTCGCGGCTGCCTAACTTACTGGCGAACGGAGCCCCCGCTCCGATCGCCCGCAGCCGCGAAGGTACGCCGCCGCCGAGCGGGATCGGCCCTCTCCCGATCACGCTCGGCGACCTCCTTCTGAAGCATCACCGCTTCACAGAAGGAGACCACTGCCTCATGGGACTCTTGATCCGCCAACATAGCCGCTACTATGCCTGGCGGAGAGAGATCTCGCCCGATCCGGGCAACCAGGATGTTCCGCTCGGAGGCTCATGCGGGGCACTCCTCCAGCGTGTGCTGGGCGGAATCCTGGTCCCTCCCACAGTGGTGGCACTGCGTCGTCGACTCGCGTCCGATCCGATTCAGATACTCACCGAAGCATCCGTGCCCGGTGAGTATCTGTGTCAGTCGGAACGTGGTGACGCACTTTCGCTGGCTCAACCAGACTTCGAGGTTGGGCAGGATCGCGCCGACGGCGCGCTGGCGCGAGATCCACGGCTGTTCCAGCCTCTCGCGCCACTTCTCGAACGCCCGTCGGCGCTCCTGCCGCCGCACTTCCGGCGGCGCAGCTTCTTCCGCCTGGCGGAGGCGCGTGTAAATACGCGCGTCCATCTCCGCCAGAATGTCCAGCGGGGGAAACCGCGCCAGGACAGTCGCCGCGTCAAAGGATACGGTGCGGTATCCTCGTGCGATCCTTATGGCCATGCGGCGCTGCACGCCATTGAGCATGGCTCTGCAACGCCGGACGCCCGTCAGTCGGTGTGACCAGACGGGTGCCCCATACAGGGCCACGGATCGCACCACCCCACCGTATAAACGGCGAACTCCCTCCGAAGGGCCCCCCAGGTTGGGCAGCAACCGGTGCAATGCACCCGCCACCCTATCAATCCGGGGTACCAGGCGCCGGAAGTGCTCCTCGAAATCCCAGCGACCGTCCAAGATGAGGCCCAAGTATTTTAAGTACTGCCCCACCTGGACGTCGACGTCACCAACGCGAATCGAGAAGCTGGGCGGTTCCCTCCCTCGCGGGAGTTTGTGGAACCACAGCGCCTCAGTTTTCTGAGGCGCTACTCGCAAACCCAGCTCCTTGATTTTTTCGACGACGCGAGAAACCCCGAGCTCAGCGAGCCGGATGGTCCTCTCGAAGTCCTCCCCTCCGGCGAGCACCAGGGTGTCATCAGCATAACACACCAGATGCACGCCCGGGGGGAGTGCGACCCTCAAGACAGCATCGTATGCTAGGTTCCAAAGGAGTGGTCCAAGGACAGACCCCTGCGGAACCCCACACACGACCTCTCTGCGATGGCTTGCGCCGTCCCGACCCGGGTACGTAATGTACCTGTCGCATAGGTAGGACCTGACAACTCGCTTCAGGTACGGAGGCACTCGATGATACTCGAGCGCCTCCTTAACGGTCAACCAGGGCAAGGAGTTGAAGGCGTTGATGATATCTAGGCTTACCGCCAACGCCACTCCGCCCCGGGACAGTACCTGCGTCGACAGTGTACGAACGTGAAGGATCGCGTCCACTGTCGACCGCGCCTGCCGGAAGCCGTACTGGTCTTCCGACAGGTCAGGCCCTACTCGCGACAGATGCCCGCTGAGCCGCTCGGCAAGTGTTCTTTCAAACAACTTGCCGGCCTCGTCCAGCAGGCATATGGGTCGGTATGCAGAGGGAGAGTCTGCGGGTCGACCTTCCTTCTTTATAAGGACCATCCTCGCCGACTTCCAGCCGGGCGGGAACACACCGCTCCGGAGACAGCTGGTGAACAGCCGTCTCATGTGGTTCCCCAGTCCGGCGTGGAGAGCCAACACCCACGCCCTCCCCGGGACACCATCCGGGCCAGGCGCAGTGTTCCGAGCACCGAGACGCCTCACGGCTCGATCCAGCTCCTCGTCTGTTATGCCGAGATCGTCAGACCAAGTGTCCTCATCCGTCACCGACACTTGTCCCGACGATCCCGGGGCGGGACTGCTCTCGACTCTAGGGAAGAGGGTGACCACCACCCTCTCCACGAACGCAGGGTCGAGGCTTGTCGTCAACGGAGGGACCCAGGGCCGGAGCTTGTCCATAACCATTTTGTATGGCCGCCCCCATGGATCCCTCTGCAGTCCCTCGAGGAGCTCGCCCCAGGATCGAGCCCTGGCATCTTTTACTGCGAGGCTTAGCGCCCTCGCAGCGTCCCGGTACTCCGTATAGGCTCCCTCTCTCTCGTCGACGGTGGCTCGCCGCCTTCTACGGGCCCTTTTCCACTGGCGTCGGGCGCGCAGACAGACCAAAGTCAGCTGCGCTAACTCCTCCGACCACCAGTGCTGGGCCCGCTGCTCGGTGCGTGCAACTCGGGGCATCGAGACATCACAGATGGACGTCATCATGTCCCCGAGCCGCATCGCTTCCCTTTCCGGATCGGGCGAGATCTCAACGTCGGAATCTTCCGACCAAGACGCGACGATGGCTGCGGCCTCGAGCAGATCTCTGTCGAGCCGCTTGAGGGACCATCGTCGCGGTGGGCCGCCGTGTTGGCGACGGGAACTGACGGGACGGCGGAATACCACGTCGAATACGATGTGGTGGTGGTCAGATAGCGTGACCACCTCTTCTGCCACCCGCCAGGCAGACACCATGCGCGCCGCTGAAGGAGTTGCCCACGATAGATCGATGAGCGACTCCCCCTGCCACCGCACGCAGGTACTGACTGACCCCCGATTCAAGAGTTGGAGGTCTAATCCCGCCGCCCACTCTAGCATTATCTCCCCTCGGACACTATCCCGGACGTCGCCCCATGCTCTAGAGCGAGCGTTGAAGTCGCCCAGGACAATGACGGGACGAGGATGACATCTGCGAACGCAGTTTGCCACCCCGTCCAGGTATCCCTCGTAAGCGGCGAGGGACACGTTGGGGGAGACATAGCAGCCCACGACGGCGAGAGGACCCCATTCCACTGCGACAAAACCCTGCCCTTGTTCGAGCAGGATGCAGTGTGGGTCCTCCTCTCCGCCTCTCCAGTGGATGGCGACGGAGCCCGCGGAGTCACCGAACCATTTAGGATGGTCCGGTACTCGATATGGCTCCGTCACCACGGCCAGGGCAACTCGAAGCTCACCGAGGGTCTGCAGAAGGAGGCTCTGCGCCCCTCGCGTGTGGTTCAGGTTGCATTGGAGAACGCACATCTGAGCGAATGTTACGTCTCCATGACCTCCGCTGGAGCAGAGCTCGTGCTCTGTTGAGTCGACGCAGCCACCTGTGGCTGTGATGGCCCGTCGCCGGGGGTTTGGGGAGAGCTCTTCTTTCTCCTCCTCTTCCCTTTCGGGGGAGAGCACTGCTTAGTGCCCAGTCTATGATTGGCAGGCCTGCCAAGGTCCGCACAGACCGGGCACTTGGGAGAGATCGCAGTGCACTCCTTCGCCTTGTGGCCTTTCTGGCCACATGTGAAGCAACAGTCGCTTCTGTCATTTTCTGACGGGCACTGTCTTCCGACGTGCCCCGGCTCCAGGCAGCGGTAACACCGCATGGGGCGGACCTCCAGGACCTCCACTTTTGCGGAGATCCAATTTGACACGGCGATGCGTTTCGCTGCGTGCAGCTTGCGCACCGCCGTGAGGGGGCAACGGACCCATGCGGAGAACATACCGCTGCGTGAGCGACGGGGCTCTCCTGCTCGTACGTCGCTCACTGCGCAGCCTCCGGTGCCCGCGACCGCTGCGGCAATCTGCTCCGGGGTAACGGCCTCATCGAGGCCCGTCACCCTAATCTCTCCGGACTTGACTGGACGCGCAATATGCACGGTCAAGTCCGAGAGAGCCTGCCTCATCTTTTCTTCTAAGGCCACGGCCTTGGAAGTGCTGTCTGGACCGGGAACCTCTATTATTATGCCCCCGGTCTGTGCACGCTTAATGCGCACTCCCGGCGCCTGTATGCCGCAGTCAGTCAACTTGACCCGCTCTTTAGCGGCGGCCATGACTGCGGCATAGCTCAGTGATGAGCCATCTGGCACCGTCACCGTTATGGCGGCAGTAGTCGGAGGCCTCGGAGGCGTAGCCGTCTTTTTTTGTCGTGGCGGCTGCGGCGGCAATCCAAGAGCCTCAATGCTCTTAAATAGACGCCTCTCCCAGTCACTTCCGACCAGTTGCGTCTGAGGCGGCTTTGCGGCCTTCGACACCTGCGGTCCGCGGATCTGTGACGCAGCCGAGGTCGCCGCGGGTTTACGGCTCGGCTTTGTCGCCAGAGCCAACGTCGCGGGTCCGCAATTTGAAGCCGCCGCCAATGTTGTCGCCGGTCTCCGACTCGGTGCCGGCATTGAGACAGTCGCGGGCCCGCAGCCGTGTGTCGGTGAGGGTCCTGGGGTCTGAGGGTCGGCCCCCTGGTGGAGGGAGCGAAGCTCTTCCCTCAGGGACTCTACCATAGCTGAGAGACTGGAGAGCTGAGAACGCAGCTCTGCATTCTCTCTCTCCAGTCTCTCCACGTTGGTTCCGAGGCAGGACCGTCGGGCTAGCTCCTCGCCAGCCGCTTGAACGGTCCTCGCCGCCACCCTGAGAGTTCGGACGTATGGGCCCTTGAGGTGGCCTGAAGTGTCCGCCACCTTCTCGACCGTGTCGAGGTGTTGCTTGATGCGCAAACCGACCTCGGTCGTCGGAAGCGCCTCCATCTCCTTCAGTAGATCGTACTTGCTAGGAAGCGATAATTTGGACCGCGTATGCCGTGGAGCGACAGACGGATCCAAGACCGCTTCCTCGTCGCCTGAGCCTTTCTGTTGCCTTCTCTTTGGGGCCGGTGTCTCCGCTGAAGGCGGCTTAGCCCGCTTTCTGGTACGGCCGCGAGCCGACGTCGCAGATGAAGCTGAGGCGAGCGACATGAAGGAGCAGTCGGACTCCTCTTCGCCGCTCTCTCCAACCGCACTCGGTGTCGGTGTCCTAGGACGCGCGAACCTTCCCAAGTCATCTCGTGTGGGCAGGCGCTCAGCCTGCTCCGACGTGTTCTTGCCAGGGTCATTGGTGTTGGCGGGCGCCTTCGGGGTTCCCGCTGCCACCTCCAATTCGTCTACGCTCAATACACAAGCAGTATCGGTGTCCAGAGTTGTCGCCAGGTCGTGTTCACGGGAGTCAGCGGTAGGCTGGCTCACGAGGCAGTTTTTGCCCCCCCCAGAGTACGAGGGGCTGCCACCCGCCGAAGCGGATGGGCGGGATTCCCCCTTTCGGGGACCCGCCTGGGGACCATTTTTTAAACTAGCCTTATCCATAGTTTTGTTTTTTAAAGGGGTTCAACTCCCCTGTAGGACGCCCTAGAGACTGGATACCCTCCAGTCACTCATCCCGTCGCCGGGCGTCAGAACTTGGGATTGGGGTGATTTTTATAGAGGTTTTCTTCCTCGCGGCTCTCCTCTCAGTGAGGTGAGCCCCCGGCCCCACTCAATGTGGGATTACGGGTTGCCCGACGTTGGCTAAGGCCTAGGTCCGTCCGAAGACAGACGCGTCGCGCAAAGCAAAAGGAGTTCGCCTTTTGCTAGTGGAGCAAATATGTGCCCTTTATCTCCGTTGGACAGGTCCGTCCCGGGGAACCGGTACTCACCATATCTGGCGGGTGTGTCTCACGACAACGAACCTGTCTCAGCTCCTCGGGCAGATACTCGGTCTGAGTACCCACCTGGCCGCTCCGCTGTGCCCTCTGCTGATCAGAGGGACACGCGGAAGGGTCCTCCGTTTGCTTCTTAGCTTCACTACAGGCTGGATTGCCTGCAGCTACTGAGCCCCCCCACCACGACAAGGTGAGCAAAGACGGGGGGGGTTTTTGCGCCTATTCTGAGCTTGAATGTCCCATCGCAGCGAAACAGAGGCGGTTGTAATACAAAGAAACTATTCAAAATAAAACCTCAAACTTAGCGTTTAAGTTATAGGTACTTTCTGTTAACTGTTGTCTCTATATAGGCGATAGGAGAGGCGAGCCGTTGTCCAGTTTTATTTTTTGTGTAGGTAAATAGTTAATGATGATTCTAGATACTTTTTAACTAAAATTTTTAAACATATTTTTAAGCCTGAACCTTTTAGCCTATTTAAATAGGCTAGAAGGTCAAGAATACCGAATGTCAGCAAATTATTATTTACTTAGATTTTGTATTTATACTGTATCTATATACCAATTTATATTATCCCTCAAAACGACGCTTAACAAACTATGTAATTGGTATTATTTGCAAATATTCATATAGCAATTGTGTTAGCTGTGATAAAAAAATATCGAAATTGATACTCGAAAAAAAAATCGTCTTCTGATGTATCGAGATTAAAAATATCGACGATTTACATTTTGGTAAGTAAGGTATATTATAGGGTTGTCAAAAATTATGCAGGCTGCACTAGGTCATACACTCTAAGTTCGGACACTGTTATATTTCGTCGATTCATTCTCGATATAATATTAGGGGTTAAAGTATGAAATTGCCGTTTTATTGCAATAGGTTCTTTGAATTTTCATAGAATCTTCATGGTTTGAGGTTTTCGAATGAAACTTTTTTCAAATGGTTTCTGTGATTTTTTTTTTTTTTAAATTTGAAACATTTGAATATCGACTTTCAATTGTTTTTGTTATTCAATTTAGACAAGAAAGATGGATACTGCGAAAATTCGAGTGATTTTTGAATACGAGTTCCGACGCGGAACTAACGCGGCAGAAACAGCCCGCAATATCAATGCTGCGTTTGGAGAGGGGTCTACTAATGAACGCACCATGCGATTTTGGTTTAAACGCTTTCGTGATGGAAATTTCGACTTAAAGAACGAGCCACGAGGAAGACCGCCCACACAGGTGAATAACGATGAATTAAGAGAGATAGTGGAAGCCGATCCTAGTCAAACTACCCAGGAATTAGCGGCATGGTTTAACGTTACCTTACCCACAATATTGACTCACTTGCGTCAAATCAATAAAATAAAAAAATACGAAAAATGGGTGCCTCATGATTTGACTGATCTGCAGAAAGAAACGCGTGTTGAAACTTGTGTTGCCTTGTTGAACCGGTACAGAAATGAAGGAATATTGGATCGAATTGTAACATGTGATGAAAAGTGGATTCTTTATGATAACCGGAAAAGAAAAATGCAATGGCTGAACCCAGGTCAAGTGCCACAACAGTGTCCTAAAGCAAAACTTACCAATAAAAAGGTAATGGTAACTGTTTAGTGGTCTCAGCATGGTGTTATTCACTATAGTTTTCTCCGATCTGGTCAAGCAATAACGGCAGATGTCTATTGTGCCGAACTCCGGACCATGTTGACAAAACTAGCAGTAAAACAGCCCCGACTCATGAATCGATCTTCACCATTATTGCTCCACGACAACGCGAGACCTCACACAGCACGAGAAACCATTTTGACCCTTCAGGAACTGCAGTTAGAAACCATTCGTCATCCTCCGTATTCACCAGACCTTGCTCCAACGGACTACCATTTTTTTCGTGATTTGGACAATTATCTACGTGACAAGAAGTTTTCTTCCCAGGAGGCAGTACAAAATGCTTTCACACAGTTTGTGCAGTCTAGATCGTCGGAGTTCTATCGCAAAGGCATTAATAACCTTCCCATTAGATGGCAGCAATGTATAGATAATAATGGCAACTATTTTGATTAAATAAATTTGTTAAAAATTTAAAAAATAAACAATTTAGATTTTCAGTACAAATCGGCAATTTCATACTTTAACCCCTATTATTTAACCAGATAGTTTCCTTAACTTGCTAAGCAACACCGCACAGTTTTTAGAGAAAAAAAATGTTTTGACGTTGACACTCCCTACCAGGCATCAACCGCCATTTTCTATCCTCATTCCTTTTTCATGCGTGGCAATAAGCACACCTCCACAACTCCGTGAAAATGTCAAAGCGAACAAACTTAGAAAAAATCGAATATTCTAAAAGTAAACTGAAATACTTGGAAAATACCTACAGATGCCAAACGTCGTCGGCGTTATAGAATCATAATATCATCGGACGAGTCGAACATTGATCGAGGTAAGATTTTTTTCTTACGCTCACAAATAATAAAAATATTCATTTTTATCATATAGCACTACTTGCTACTTCCGCAATTATAATAAATGTTCGCTTTCATACATCGCAAATGTGAATCTAACCTACATTTAATAAAACATCGGGTTAACTGCGAGTTATCCCCGATAACCAAATCGAACATGAGTGGACGAAAATGCGAACAGATATATTAATATGTGCATTTTACATGATTTATAATAAAACTGCCTCAGAGTTAACCGCGAGTTAAACACGATAATGAAATCGACTGCGAGTTGATTTTAATTTGAACAGTATTAGTATCTACGTGCTAATAAGTAACGTATATTTTTTAAATTAAATTACGTCGGGGTTAACTGCGAGTTAACTACCTACTATAAAATGATATCGACTGCGAGTCGATTTTAATTTGAACAATATGAGTTCTTATATGCTAATAAGCGAATATTTTTTTAAATAAAATTACGTCGGGGTTAACTGCGAGTTAACCACGATAATGAAATCGACTGCGAGTCGATTTTAATTTAAACAATATTAGTACCTACGTGCTAATAAGTTACGTTAATTTTAAATAATAAATTTATTCGTCAGGCTTAATCGTGAGTTAACCGCGATAATGAAATCGACTTCGAGCCGATTTTAATAATTATATTATTCTAAGAAAAGTATATTTAAAATAAAATTAAGTTGAGGTTAACCATGAGTTAACTGCGATAAGAAATCAACTGCAAGTTATTTAAATTTAAATTCCACATACGTGCAATTAATAAGTGTTAACGAAACACGCCGTAGTTAAAACTCAATTACCTATCTAATACAATTCTAAAGACGATCGGTAATGGCCAATTTTGTAATAATATTAAATATTTTGTAATGCTCAATTGATTGGTGTCCTCATCTTAGCTTGCCCAGCCACTAAATACGTAGGTACAGTAATTTACAAAGTTACTGGAAATTCAGAAATTTCTAAGTCTTCAAAAACATCACGGTAACTATGAAACAACCGTTTATCTTCCAGATATAATTTAGATATGATTTGAGTTGGTGGACAGACAATATTTACGAAGAAGAAGCACCATATCAATTACTAAGAATTGCATTATTCTTATATTATATTAGTATAATCTGATTGTGTTATATTGTTGCGAGTACGCAATACTACGGCGATCAGTTACATAAATCGCAAGAGTGGGATCCAATACCCCCTTAACGATTTAAGTAAACCAATTTGGCAATGGTGCGAAAAGCGCAACATAATTTTGTATGCATATGTGCATATTATTTAAATTCAAAAGATAATCGCGCCGATCATTGACCTACCAACGCGCTGATATAGAATCTAAGAAGACTAATCCCGACACCGAGTGGAAGTTGTCCTCTCGCGCCTTCCAGACCATTGTCAGATGTTTCGGACAACCCGAAATTGATTTCTGCATCCCGCACCAATGCCAAATCCGTTATTTTTGTCTCTCGGTTTCAGGAACTAGATGCATTTGCCGTAGATGCCTTTAGACTTAATCGGAATTCTATTTTTTTTCTACGCATTCCCACCATTCTTATTATTATCGAAATGCATACACAAAATTATTGATGACCAAGCAAATGGTACTCTTGGTTTTCCATATTGGCATTTCCAGCCATTGTTCCTCCTGTTGCAAAGCCTGTCGGTTTCCGACGTGATATATTTTAACTCGGGCGAATCATTATTAAATCTTATTGCAGGCGGCCTCATCGACTGCACACCAACCTTACCCTTTCTGCCGTTATCAGCGCGCCTTTCGCCTCCCGCGGAGTCCCACAAGAGGCGATGACTTTACTTGACCTTAGCTTCTCTTTCTTAAAATACAATTATTATACAATATAATGTGACCCTAAATCTCTGGTGGGAATTTTGCAATAATCAACAATAATACACAGAAATAAACAGTCTGCTTTATCTATTTTATAGCCTGAAACAGGTTTAGACGCCTTCATAAAAAGATTACTTAAGGGCGCATTTAGATGGAAACCCAGTGCACCAAAGTATAGTAATACTTGGAATCCCCAAGTCGTTCGCATTAGTTTCAACGTGGTTTCCCAACACAGAACTTCCTCTTGAAAAACTTACCAAAAAAAAAACATGTTATTTTACTTGCACTTTGTACTGCACACTGCGTACAAACTGGCATTGATTAAAATAAAAAACATACAAATATCTGATATTCCGATTAAAATTGCAATACCTGATTTCAAAAAATCAAATGTCTGCGCCTGGTCGCGTACAGCCCTCATTAAATTTTCCATATTTTAGAGAGGATCCAAGTATTTGCCTTGTCGCAGTTTTCAAACATTATATTTTAGTAACACAAAATAAGACAACTGGACGTCAGGGAACGCTCTTGGTGACACACAGAGCTCCCCACAGAGTAGCCACGAGTCAGACCGTGCGCCGATGTGTATGGCAGGTGTTGGATGCGGCGGGTGTGGACACAGCTGTTTTCGGCGCGCATAGCACGCGGTATGCCTCCACGCCGGCCGCGCGCGCGGCTGAGGTGCCGACAAAGCTCATACGCAAGGCTGCGAGCTGGACTCCGACATCTCACATCCTTTACTAGATTTTATAATAGATTAATACTTACTGAAGACGAACACACGTTCGCAAGAACCATTTGCTTACAACATAATAAAACGGCAAATTATACTATTCTAAATTAATAATAATAATAATCTTTATTTATAAAATTATTATATGATTGTACGATTTAAACATTGTTATGATTGTGATCTCAGGAGAAAAACCGTTATATGTTCATATCTATATAATATATTTTTAATAAAAATATGATATAGTCATCAATTAAGCCAATTAAGCAAAACTGAATACTCTAAAACTCTACCTGGTTAAATATTATATCGAGAATGAAGTGACGAAATACAATAGATGATCAAACGAACTTCTTGAAGTGAAATTCGATCACTATTATTAGTGAGTCGCTTCATTCGAAGATATAATCAACACCCTCCCTCCCGTGACATCGTCATATCAGAAGTAAAGATTCTAAAACTCCCAAATAACTTTTGCTTCCCACTCTGAGGGTCGTATTCTAGAACTCTACTCAATGCTCAAGTTAGGATTTGATAATGGTTTAAAGCACTCGAAATCATACTCAAGTCCCAGCCATTAGGGTCGTATTTCCAGTGCTTGAAATCATACTCAGATCCTGACTTGAGCAGACTTGAGTACGATTTTAAGCACTGGAAATACGACCATTAGGGTCGGGTAGGTCAAGGACTTGAGTACGATTTTCAGTGCTCACTGCAATACTCAAGTCCTGACTTGAATATTGCAGTGAGCACTGAAACCCGAATAAAAATAAATTTATGTAACATTTTTTATATATTCAAATTTTAAATTGTAATTTTTTTGTTTCCTATTATTATAATTATGCCAAATTTCTATTACTTACTTTAATTTTCTACCCTCATAGGGAAAATAAGAACTATAATTATAACTATAATTATAGGGAATCGAACCTGGCACATAGCTCTTAAGTAGTTAGGTTGAAAAATCTGATACTCAATTGTCAATTAGAAATAGTTACATAAATTATTTAATCTGTATTACCAATATTTTGGTACATTGAGGCGAGTTTGCTGATGTGACGGACAGGATACTGAAATAATGGAGATGGTTAGGGTAAAATAAGACGCCCGTGTACTTGGATGTTAACTTAAACGTATGTATGTAAGTGTAGATCGTTAAACTTTCTACACAACTAAAGACTCATTTATCAGAAATCACTGTAGTGTAACAAATCATCCTTCAATAAAATACCCTTCGACACACTTTGCACACCCTAAAGCAATCCAACACCTGTATTTCGAATAAATTTTCCCATCTATTTTCTAGAACTTTATTATAGTGTATACTATAATAAAGTTCACTAGCCATTCAATTTAAAAAAGTTTACTGTCATTGTCAGCTGTCACCCCATTGAGCCAATGTTGCTATACTATTATTTTTCTGCTTGCTTATACTAATTATAGGTACTTATGAAGAACTATCCAAGTACCTGTCAATATCTTCAACGTGTGGTTATAAATTAAAATATTGTAAATTACTCAACAGTTGATTACTAGTACACGCCAAAAAAGTTAGACAACATGTCGACTCATTATGCATTCATTGAAAACGTGTTGGCTAACATATGATGTCAGATTTAATTCCAACTTACAATCGGACTAAAGTGGCCATAAAACCAAATTTTCAGTCACAATTTTCTGCCACATCTGTATACGCTAAAATGGCAATTTTAACTCCCTAAATAAAAATAAAAAAACGAGGATGAATGAACGTGAAGTACATAATGTGATCACAATAGATAGTTAATTTGATAGGAGAGGTCGATAGATATTGTTATTCTGCAATATTTAGTATTTTCTTAGTGCCTTGTTAGTGCGTTGTAATTACAGGAAATAGTGATGGCGCTACCGTTGCCGATACCTCCGTGTGCAAAGAGGGATGGCATAAGTGGTATAGGATGCGAACGTTTTGATTATGCGAGTACGATGGCTACAACTTTGCTTGCACCGGTTAAAACCGAACGGCAGATCCTTGAACATTCAATGTCTGAGGACGATCCGAATGCAAATACACAACCCCCGACCGAAGGTGGCTCGGAACTCCGCTGGGGCCCGCGCCACAAAGGAGCACAGGAGTTGGCTGAATTGTATAGTCCAGGTACGTTCCAGTTAAGAGACTTCCTTTCAATAATAAAAGTGTTTATGATGTTTGTGTGGTGGAGTATTTCATTAAAAAAATATATAATTGTTTATTATTCCCATATGGATCATAACTTTTTTAAGGATTATAACTTTTATAACATACAAGGAACAGTACAAAATAACAATATTTCAATGTTTTGTGTGCTGGACTATGAACATGCTATTAAAATTCAGTTGTTCTACATAAATTCAGTATGTAGACCCTAGGGCATTTATTGGGTATAATTTTACAACCAAAAGTAAAAAGAAGAATAGAAAGAAGATTTAATCTAATTTCAGCTGCTATATGACCGACTAGTAATCATAAAGTTTCACATTTTCATTGAATTTTAAACTTAATCATACAATTAAATTATGATTTAATTAAAAAAAAACTATAGGTATGTCTTGTTAATAAATTCGATTCACAGTATTTTATGGACAAACAATTAAATACCAGCAGGTTGCCCTGCTGTCCTTACACCTCTGTAGGAATAATGATAAATTTTATCATAAAATCCAATTTTGGATGCACCAAAATAATTTGATTTTACTTGTCATCATCATTTGTACTCTTAAACTGTAATTTGCATTTTACCCAAACATATTATTTTGCAAATGCCAAAGAAATTTTATTAATAAAAAAACTTAAGACAATCTATTACAAATAAATGTTCGCACCTCACTATGCTGATAACAATAAAATAATAAAAAGTGACACTGCAACATTTCTCATATATTTTTCTTTAACATGAGAATCCAAAAAAAATTATTATAAGTTAATAATATCTTTTTAAAATATCAAACATATTCATTATCTGATACAATTTTTATGATAATGAGTACATGTGATAGTGATATCAAAGTATTATGTTTTGGCTAAAAGAATAAACAAGTTTAGGTCATACAACATTATTAGGTATTACATTATCCATTTTTATGAAATATACTATAAATTTAAATTTTATTTGCGAACAATTCTAGGGGATGTACCAGTACTAAATTGATCTGATTAAAACTATAATTGGAGTCATATCTGTATTATTTCATAAAAATAAAGAAAAAAGGTGGTGAAGGAAATGTGCACTGATATGAAAGGATATTGTTCACAAAAAGATAATAACACGGTGTTGTTATCTAAGCATGTTGCATGTGTTATAAGTAATTCATTTTATTTTGACAGGCAAGCGACTACAAGAATGGGTCTGTGTGGTGGTTTGTTGTACGTTATGTATAGGCGCCGGCATCCTGATGGCGAAGCATATTCGGGCGGACGCGTCATTACTACTTGCAGCTCTCGCTGGCGTTCTAACAGCAGATTTTGCTTCTGGTATAGTGCACTGGGCTGCTGACACTTGGGGAGCGGTTGACCTACCCGTTATTGGCAAAGTAATTTGACTCTAATGGATGTATTATTCACGCCTTACGCAGACATGTGCGATCTGTACAGACGTAAGTCTAGGTAACCAAGCCCACAGCAAACGAGACTTATCACGTTGTCTACAAAAAAATATCTGTAACAAGTTGAACAAATAGTAATCTTACTATTTATTCACACCCTACATATATTTTTAAAGGCATTCACAAATTTTAAATAGTTGTAACAGTTTATAGACGCCTTACAGAACCATTAACCACCATTAAGAGCGTTTACACCCAGCGACTTTTAGCAATGAAACGCGCGATTGCATCGCTACACTTGCGATTGCCTCTTGAACACTTGCGATTTATAGACGATTGCATTGATACAAAAGCGCGATTGCATCGATGCAGCTTATGTTAAATCATCATGTGCGAAAAATCTGTAATAAGTTTATTCACATTGTTTTGTCTTGTTAACTGTAGTAATATTACATTGTGTAACATTTAAGAGTTACGATTTGCGACTGCATCGCGACTGAATCGGTGCAGACGCGCTACTAAAAGTCGCAGTGTGTAACAGCTCTAAGTGGTAGATAGATTAATGTTACATTACTAAGCTGTGTGATGGACGTGTACTGAAGGTATTGCCTGTCGGCGCGCTTATTCCTACCAAAAAATTTGCAACCAAGAAAACAAAATAAGAACCGTTCTAATCTACATCATTCTTTCTGTTTACCCTAACTTAACGCTAAGGACCAGGATTATATAGCTCAAAAGAGACGTTGAATTTCACCGTCACTCACGTTAACCGAAATCGAAAATACATTGCAATTTTAGCATACTTGCAATAACTTTGCTCAGGAGTGTCTACATAATTCCCAATGTCCTAATGTATTATATTATATTATAATTATGGTTGCAATAAATATTTTGGCTTTGTCTTGTATTTGAAAATATGAGCCAAATACCTTATTATCTCTACTTTCGAGGATTAAATCATTTACTAAAACTTGAAACACTTGATAGTCTGTTGTCTGAGTTGGGACATACCACGTAGGGTAGCCGCGATTCAGAATGACAAAATAAAACATGTCGCACCTGTCTGTGAAAGGCATAATTTATAAGTAGGTGATTTAGTAGTATCTAATTTTGAGTAGCTATAAGGTTGTGGGCACTTTTTTCCCTGTTCTTGACAAACACGTCTATTTCACATTATACTCTGTGCACTATGACTAATATTCTGTAAGGTGTGGTGGTGACGGTTTAACCTGCTTTATCTGTTCTCTGTTGATTATGGGAATTGCCCTTTTCATTTTGTTTTTTTTAAACCGCGGCATTGTAGATAAACACCGACTATATCTATATTATGAAGTCTTAACGAAAAACTTTTTCAATCGACAACGTTAACCCTGTTAGTATGACATATCTTGGAGGCATTAAGTATAGAAGAATAAAAAAATGAGCCTAAATTGACTAGGTGTTTGTGACGCGAAACGTCTCTCGCCAAAAAATCTGTTAATTACCAAATTATCTCGCGTGGAAAGACAAACATTTTCCTCTGAACAAATGTTTGCAGCATTGTGTAAACCTATTGACATTATTAAAGGTTATTGGAACCCCCGAGCAATATATAACCATCAAAAACATTGCCTTGGAAACAGTTGATTGCGCTTACTTTCAGTAAAGTAAATAAAAAATTCACAACTACATTTCACTTTCTATTTTTCTTTGGTGTAGGAAATTTTGCTTCCGGCCTATACTTTTCCTTCTTGTGTCTTTTAAGTTGTTGGGTATAGCTGTAGACAGCCTTAAAATGATCTTATATAAGAAACATATAATAATACTTATGTTGTGCGTAGTTGCCATTATCAGAGTCATAGCCAGGGTCAGCGTCCGGGCGATTCGAGGTTTTGATGAGATGTTTTTACATTCAGTCTTTCTTAGACTTTCTTATTTTATATGCACTACAGTATACCTACAGTTTAACCGAAGTGGTGAGCGCGGATTGATTGGATCAAAACAACGGTTTTCATCAAATTCAAATTCAAATTCATTCAAAGTAATAACTACGAATCGAATGGTTGTTACCTCCCGGATTTTATTTGTTTTTGCCATTTTTTATCAAAATACTGTAACCTTGCAATTTGCTATTTATATTACACAAGTAAGTTACACTTGCTATCATATTATATGTGTGACATTTTGTGAGTTAAAAATATTCTCCTACACCAGTGCCAGTTAAAATTGCAAACCTGCCTATTGTAAATATAAAGTATGGTGCACGGAATTGCAAAGATTTATAAGTAAGTTACAGAAAACGCGATGTGTAACGCCACTATACGACTTCGGCTCCAACTACTTATACGCACATTTGCAAAATAAAACCTTAGGTTTGGAGTGTCTCAGTACTCTTTTCTGTCTCCAGTACTCTTTTCTTCTATTCAACGATGTTGAAACAAATTATGAACCCACATAGACCCCAAGACTGGAAGCTACCTTGCCCAACGTATTAGCATGACAATACCACAGTATTACAATATCTTCCATACAGTAGCGCAACGACTTTGAAGTTCGTGCGATACCGCCACTCGTGTAGGTACTTATGTACAAGGGTTGTCATACAATGGAAAAAAATGTAATTATTATTATAACGTAATCGTTTATTAACAGTATTTTTTTTTCTATACCTTATAATGAAATTGTTAAAAAGAATTATTAAATATGAATAATCTAGTTATAAAAATTTACAAGTGCGCTGCCAAATATTTACGTGACACTTTATTTTTTAATGTTTTCTGTTATTAAATTTAACCATATGTAGTGTATTCGCATTCGGATGAACAATGTATTGTATATAATGTATTGAAGCACGTGGTAAGTTTAAAACGAATATATCTATATACATGCATCCTCTTTCCCTCGGATACTACTACTAGATAGATACATCTTATTTAATTGTTTAATGTCTTTATCTTCCAAGTCAGGTCTTTGAGAAGCATCTATCCATAACTGGCACCTGGCAAGAAAAATATCCAATAAATAAATATATAAAATATGAGCTGATAGTCTCGAAAACACAAGATTAACATTCACACACACATTGTATACATTAGTGGATCATTATTTATTGGTAAATAAGGCCGTCCACATACAGTCGGAATTCCGTTTCGAAAAATCGATTCGAGAATAACAAGACTCAGCTGAGAGAACCGAGGCATTGAGTCCAGATCTCTCGCAGCGAAAATACGTAGGTACGGAATTTACGACTGTGTGTTGCGGCCCAATAAAATCTACGGAAGACTTGCAACGACTTCGGAACGGAAAATTTCGAAACGGGATTCCAAGTGTATGTGGCTGGCCTAATCAAACATCGCGATGAGGTATAAGGGCGCGTTCCCATTATGACGTGACGACAGATATTCGTGCAGTTTAAAGTGTCGTGCCTTTTATATTGAAATGAAGTTTTTCACATACAGTACAACACGATTAACTGTTCACGACTTTTTTGACGTTGCGATGACAGACTGTCATGACAACTGACAGACCGACAACGTGGGAAATGCTAAAGCAACAGTCTTCAGACGATAAATAAGACGTCACGATAAAAATGTGACGACAGATAATCGCAGCTTCTAACGTTTTTCTCGTGATAAATTGTAGTCTCGCTTTAGAGGAAACAGCCAGACACGACAATGGTTTAACGATAAAATAAAAGTCTACGATACAGTAACGACAGATAGTCGTGACATGGGAACAGGCTGGACGCGACAGTCGTCCAACGATAAATAAAACGGTACGACATAATGGGAACGCGCCCTAAGTGGCCCACACACGTCGCGCGCGGGGCATTCCTCTTTAACTTGAATTTTTAACACTCCTTAACACTCCACAAACAAAGAAACTTAGCAGCTTAGCACCTTTATGGCCCCAAGACTTGCCAGTTCTTAAATGTCATGAAGCCGCATATGCGTTCTTGTGTGCTCTATTCCTTAAAGCATAATTAATAATAAATGACATGATAACCTACTCATTATAACACCTGCCTGTTAAAAAAGAAATACCTAAATAATATCTGCACAACGTATATTTTGTTCTTCACGACCTACGATAAAAGTTGAAATTGATCATTTCGTCTTCTTTTAATTTCTATGGTACAGCGGCTTAGGAATTAGAATTTACTTATACAGGTAGGTATATATGAAGAAACATTATTTCCACCAATGAATGTTATCGCTTGGAACGGCTGATCCTTTCTATTGCAATAGTGTAATTAAACCTTAACACTTCTTTTTCTTAAAGCGTACACGGATTTAATGATCTTGGTCCATCGTACCAGTCATGGGAGCGCTAATGCTTTCTGAATTCTAATTATCAGGTCGTTTATTTTTTAAACTGTATGTACTCCAAAAAAAATCGGCTACCGACTCTTTTCTTGCTAATTCAGCAAAGCGGCACTATACGCGTGAAGATTATCAAGGTCAGAGTTAAATGCCAATGCACTAAAATATTTAGACTAGTTGTTTGCACTGTACTTGCGTTACCGAGACGGTTCACTCTTTTCTCCTATTGTACTTGAAAGATAAAGAGATAAGACGAATTAGTGCCACTACGTACGTAATATACGTATTACAAAAATAGAGGAAAAACTTATGTATGTATATTTCCATCACTTAGCGCTCGACACGCAAAATAAGCTTGTTCGCTCGCCTTTGCCGAAGCCGCCCGACCCCCCTCGAGTGCCCCTTTGTTGGTCTGCACAAGTACGTTGGTTGCGCTACTGTAGGTATAGTTTGTAAAACTGACAATACAAATGGGGAACGCTGCCAGCATTTTGAGTACTCTTGTAGCTTTTGATTGATTACAAATCGATCAAATTTCTTGCCCCATCACCTTTTCAACATTGAAGAAGAATATTAGAGAACACACTAAGTGCGCACTTAAAAGAACTTTAGTTGCTGACTTACACCGGGTACATTTTGCAGAATTTCTTGCGACCATTCCGCGAACATCACATCGATCCAACCTCGATCACGCGTCATGACTTCGTGGAGACGAACGGTGATAACTTTGCTATCACTATTCCCGTGCTGGGAAAAATCGTGTGGCAGCTCCTCACTTACGACAAACTCGTCATCGATGAGCAGTTCCACTGGATTGCTTATTGGTACCTTTGCTGTATTTTTATCGCTATGACAAATCAGGTAAGTTTTTATATTTGCGGTCCAGGCTCCTTTCATTGTCTCCCTTTGTTTATATTAATTGTTTTGTTATACGTAATTACTAAGTAGCTATTCTCGTAGGTGGCCAATTATTTATTGTTCTGATGAAATCGTGGCCTTTTATTAGCTTCATACGTAGATTATGTTGGTACTCACAACTCAAAGCGAGTTTAGAAATGTGTCTTGAATAAAAACAGGCATTCTTGAATAAAAACAGACATTCAACATCGACCGGTACTGATAATAACCGGGGGGACTGATAATCGCTCGTCCGTGTGTCGGTCTCCTTTCAAGATTGTTCACATTGATCGTTAGTAACTGCAACTTTCCGACTTTGTATTTCAGATTCATAAATGGTCGCACACATATTTCGGCTTGCCCGCATGGGTGGTGTTTCTCCAAGAGTGGCACATAGTGCTTCCACGCCGCCACCACCGCATCCACCACGTGGCGCCGCACGAGACTTACTTTTGCATTACTACCGGCTGGCTCAACTGGCCCCTGGAGAAATTACACTTCTGGTCCATTTTAGAGAACATTATCGAAGCTTTAACCGGCTGCAAGCCACGCGCCGACGACATGAAATGGGCCCAAAAGCGTTCCTAGAACACATCCCTGTCGTCAGACGTTTTTATATTAAACTCGTCCACATTTACCAAATCAATTATTAAAAGTAGTAAAATATACGTTTTGCTAATAAAGGTAGTCAAGCTAATGTGATTAGTTAATATGCTGAAGTAATCAAGTAAGTAACTAAGTATACAATTATTTATTTTTGTTTACATGATTTATTATAAAAATTTCTTAAAAAATTGGAAACCATAAATTAAATTTCCTGACTATGAAATTTTTGTTTACATGATTTATTATAAAAATTTCTTCAAAAATTGGAAACCATAAATTAAATTGCCTGACTATGAAATAACAAAAAGCAAAAGTCTATTTTATGGATCAGAAGAGTATTTATATTTGAAGAGAAATAATAATTTTTACGGTGATGTGTGATTTGTAGCTTGCCTAGCTTATTTTAGACCACTAGATGTGGATTTAAGGTACACTAGACCACTATGGTGCTGGTTAACTTGTTTGTTTTAAGCACTTAGGTCAATTGTAAATAATTATACAGATTTATATGATGCTATCGCATAAAATGGTAGACGAGCATAAATAATGTTGAAAACAAAGATTGCTACGGTAATGAGTGCCATTAATTATAAAGAAAATAAATCGAGCCAGTGAAATACCCCACAAATGAACGAGGAACAAAATATAGGATATGCCATATTTTTATTACGTAAATAATTATACTACACATAATAAAGCTAAACTAATTGTATTCTACCTCGCTCTCAGTGCGAAGAATATATTTAAGTGTTATATTAAACTAGAGAGCTTACCTATTGACTATTTATCTATGCTTAAAAATGACAAATTATGTATGTATGAATAAAATGATAATAATAAATAGCAAATAATACGAGGGTGAATCTAATTAATTGAACTTTAAACATGTAAAAAACTGAAATGAGTGCACGTTTAACGATAAATCTCTTCAGTAGTATACGTGACATACCTTATACGTGTATAATTATCAATTTTACGATGAACCACTACAAAATATAACTCGTCATTCTTATAATTACCTAGTTGCATTTCCTTTAAATGAATAAATAAATAGTAAGTTTTACGTGCCAAAGTTCATAATATGTATTCACACAGCATTTATAGACATCATATAAGCCTATGACGACAGCTTAAGATTTAATCTTGATTCACCTTCGTATATGATGGTACCTCAAAAGTTGGTTCTGAGAGTACGTACCTACGTAAGTATATGCCTTATAACTACTATTTTTACACCTAATATAAAAAAGTTGTTTCAAACTCTAGACACGAATAAGAGTTTGCTTAATATTTGTAAAATTTTGATGGAACTTTTACGACGAATCTGTTTCAATAAAATAACGAATTTTAAAACTCTATTGTGTCTGATATGATTATAATACTAATATTCACTATAAGAATTATGCGTGCTGCTGTATCAAGCGTGCAGCTTAACAATAATTGATTTAAGGACAAGTCACGGTAAAGGCCACCAATATGCTGCTCAGCTCAGATAAAACATTAGAGAGTGTAAATAAGGTTTACAAGAGACGGCACTTTCTGATGTTTTTTATACAATTAAAAATTAGCACTAACGTCACTTGCGCCCGCTTGGTATATCGGACACCTCAATGCCTTTGTTGAACGTTCAAAATTGTCAAGTTGCTTTATACCTTTTGGTCGCTACTACATTGTAAAATAATATTGCTGTATTTTTATAATCTCTTTTTACATGACATATAACTACAGTTGTGGTTCTCAGTACGTTATAAGCGATTAATTTTATATAAGTTTGATCTAGTTTAAATGAGAATTCCTATTAATTAAGAACTGTGCAAATAATTACAGTAATTATTCGTAAGTATTTGTAGGGTATTTATAAGGTATTTACTTTTACGATCATGTCAGAAAACTTGTTTTTTTTAAGTTTTTTTGAACGATATCTATGTACTAGCGTTACAGCCTTTGGTTTTATTTTGGGTTATTTGTCTGAGAATCACACTGTCGATTTTAAAATAGGTAGTTATCCATTTGTGATAAACAATAATCAATATTATATGCAATCTAAATTTATACCAAATGGATAGGTACATTTTATGTAACACGTGATTATTTTTTTGCACAACAGATTTAATTGCAAGAGCAATGATTTTGTGAATTGCACAATTTTATTAAATATTTATAATTGAATTCTTGTTTGGCGACATTTATTTGGCTGTACTGCCTGTCCGTCTGCATATCACACTCCTATTACGAGTTCATTTATGCACCTAGTCAGGGTGCCTTTATCGATGACCCAGAACCAAACATATAGGAATGAATTATTACAACACAACGAAAAAGGAACACAGTTTTTTAAATGTTTCTTAACCGACTTCTTGAGAGGAGGCCTATACCCAGCAGTGGGTGTTAACAGGCTGAGATGAATGAATGAACCGACTTCTTGAAACCTCGCTTTGCAATAAATACTTAGCAAATGTAATTTATATAGTTTCAATGAAGTTGATGAATTACCAAACAGCGTTACCATTCTTCGCGACTGCACACCAGTCTTCAGTGAATAATATGCACTTGTATTCTATTACATTCTTATATTTTTACGCTTATACAGAAGGGAATTAAAGATAACAGTGACAGCTACTGGAACTTAACAATGTTCCTGACTACCACACTAATTGCCTGGTCTCAATTCCGTGCTATGAGTACCAGAACAACGGTTTTCACTCTGGCGCACTTCCCAAAAAACACAGACCAGAAACAATTTAGAAAATTTCGTTGCCTTATTTGATCGACATTTGTTACGTAATAGCGATTTTGTAACTAAGGGGACCATAGAAGGCAAAAGAACGAGCCCTTCGGTACAATTGGTCTACTTTCCCGATCGGTCCACTTTCACTATTCGTCTCCTTTCCCAATCGGTCCACTTTCACTATTCGTCTCCTTTCCCGATTCGTCTATTTCCCATTTCGTCTACTTTTCTGTTTGGTCTACTTCCCATTTCGTCTACTTTTCCATTTGGTATACTTTCCCGATCGGTCTACTTTCCCGATAGGTCTACTCAGATAATCTCAGTACAGAGTATTAAAAAACCGACCTCAAAAGTTCGTGGAATCCATTTGCCAAGTTTTATTGAAGTCAGTTACCGGAAAGTGCGCCCTAGTTTGCCACCCTTAGAGATGGAATGTTTTCAAATTTAAATGCACCACTACCGAGGAACCCTCTTTCCAACAAAAATGAATCATCAAAATCGGTTCTGCCGGTGTGTTATCGCGTAGCATACATGAAATACAGTCGAATTGTAAACTTCCTCCTTTTTTTAAAGTCTGTTAAATACAAACTGTCTACTTGATTTTGTTTTTTCACCGTAAAGCGGCTATCATAAAACAATTTGAAAAATGTACTCCATGACAATCTGCAATTATGCAATTACAAACTGCTTTTGAAAATTTTACATAAAATTTTATTAACTTGCAAAGTGAACTATTTGAACAAGTGAACCGATCGGGAAAGTATACGAATAGTGAAAGTGGACCGATCGGGAAAGTAAACCGATTGTACCGAATGGAGAACGAGGAGAGCAAGAATGGCATATGATAAATGAAAGGTCATGGAGCTGGCTATAAACAGTGAGGAGTGAAGGTTACACCCAAAGATGTTGATTTTGAAAAAAAAGCCGAAAAAGGCCACTTCCTGCGTTTTATGGCACCAAATAGTACCAATACTATAAAATATTGATTCATTGCCCGTGGTCCAACCGCGAGAAAATAATTTTTCGTGATTGAAATTTATCCCATGAAATATAACAAAATATAAACATATTATTAATTAACGCAAAATATTAGTATTAGCGTGTAGTTTTTGTTCGCGTTTACATTTTTGGCAAGAAAATATTAAGTACGTACCACAGGAAGCATTCATGCATGTTCCTTTTACATAATATACACAGTAAAACCTACCTACCTTTTACATAGTATAAATTTGTTCCAGTATCAAGTGAGTTTTCTCACAGTTCAAACAGGGTTGCAACACGCACATTTTTTGAATTTGCCGCTATTTCTCAGTCTCAACTTTCGTTTGCCAGATTCTAGAAGCGAATATCTATATCTTTTTTCTTCTATATTTATTTTCATACAATTGCGGTTGCCGCAATCGGCGGCAATATCCGATTGCCGCAACCTGTGTCAATTCTGTATGAAAATAGAATATTCGCTTGTAGTTGCCGGTGCTTGTATCCAACAAAGACACACATATGCGCCTCGCCTATTTAAATATGTTTCATTTAGGATGGATTAAAACGAGTCATGTCGAGTGTACGTGAATAAGACTTGTTTTGTTATTAGGTACGACCACAGACATAATTATCTAGATAGACGCCGCAAGTAAGTGTACGTACTTCACGTGCCCAAAGTAAGTGAAATTCACTTATTTGCCGCTGCTACATTTCAGAACGCGCTCGACCATTATCGTAGATAAACACCGGTCGAAAACGCGAAAAATGCATAATTGTGCCATTATAAACTGCAAAAGCACCATCTGTGATTAAACGAGTAAACAGGACGTTTCCTTCCACGAGCAAGTGATTTTGTTTTATCAGAAGATGCATAATTTATTTTAAAAAACAATTATTTTGGTTTTGTACGAATTTCGAGAAAACAACTATGCAACCGAGTGTATGTCTCATTTCTATAATACATTGCGACTTTTACTTGGTGCGACATATTTGTAATCCTTTGTTAATACGCCATGAAAATCGAACGAACGCACTTTTGTATAATGCATTCAGCTTCGTGGTAAGGCCGCTTGTACATTTCTTTGGCCAAATTTAACATTTAGTGATGTATACGTTAGGCAATGTTCTCGATTTTGAAAACAAAGGGACGGAAATTATTATGACCTTAGCAATATTATTAAAATATTCTACAACTCTTTTGTGATAACGTTTAGTAACGTTTCGTTTTTTTTTTCAGTTTTGTAGTATCTATTATCAGTAGTATCTGTAATTTCGATAATTTTTGCAGTACGTTGCCTCGAATGTCCGAATATAATGAGCAAATAATTACATACATCGCCGGATATGTAGTATGATAATACAAAAAAATATAATAATGCAAAGAATTAACATTATAAATTTTCCATATAATAATTTTTTTTTTAATCCGTTGGATTTTCAGGTATGCTTAAATGTGCTGGAAAATGACATCATAGTATCAATAACTGACAAACAAGTTTATTTATACTATCCGTCCACTAATGGCACGCAAATTTTGTATTCAAGATCGCTTTCAACTCGACCCGATTATTTCAAAGATTTGTTATGAAATCATCATGTACTTTTAGATAGTTTACTGCCTAATAATAGATGGAAAGTTAGTCTATGTAGTTCCTACTCGGCCCAATTCGGATTGGGAACTTAACACATATCGTAAAATTGCTTTGCAGACGATATTTTCCTTCATCGAAATGCTCATAGTAAATTTCATCGGTTAATAGGCAAAACCATCGAGTATATAACCAGAAATAGAGACGAAATAAGGGTCACCCATCCCTGGCAACTCGTCAGGCAAATGGGCCTTATATGACTTTTAAATATCTCGTTTGCGCTGAAATCATAAATTAGAAAGCTGTAATAGTACAGCGCCAACAACTTACCTGTCTGTACGTCTCCGCATATTCTAAAAATATTCTGTAGTTATTGTAATAAATATAATATCGGTAAGTATGGGGACTGTTCCATTCGGTGGTGTGGGAAAAGCAGCAAAACATGTAATTACAAAACAAACCGAATCACATTTCATCGGTAATGAAATATGTAATTTTTAATTTTCGTCCAGTATAACAAAGCTCAAGTTAAACTAGTCAATTTGAGCGAAACAATCGATGACACCCGTCAATTGTTTCGAATTCGGGCTGGCCAATCGGAGCGCAGTTGTCACCGTAATGATTTGGCAGAATAGTTTTCAAATAAATTAAATGGCATTTCATCTCTAATACATTCGATGGGTAGAACTCTCTATATGAAATTTTCATCAAAAATGAGATTTTTGTATTTTTGTTTAATTGGGAAGTAGATCTACGATGTGCAAAATTCAGTAAGTGCGTAGTGTTCTTCATTATAGAAAAAAGCACCTACAGCTTTTCAAAAACATGGAGTTGGTCATATGTATGAGTTCGTTGCTTTCGAGGACGAAGGGGGTCTAGTTTATTCCACCTAAGATGCTATCCAAATATACAGAGTTGCAGAGTTAGAAATCCGAGAGAGTTAGAAAAATTTCACACGTGGCCGTCATTAAGTAAACCTCCTCTGATTAATAAGATTTTATCATATTTTGTCAGCTGTAACATTTCATTTGTCTTGGTATTATCAATTTGATCAATTACCAACAAAAAACCATCTAGTAAAATTAATTAAGGCAGTCGCAAGTTCATATACTGACGTGTGTAGTCATTATTTAAGTTAATCGATAAGATCTATTACAAAAAGACGTTATGTAATAATCTCATTTTATTGGAAAGACTATAATTTCAATATTTGAATTCGATTAAAAATTAAAGTAAGTAATCAACATTTTTTTTAAATTAGTAAAATATTAACTTAACTATCTTATTCTAGTATTTTTCTACTATATTATTATTACGACTACTTGTAATTAACAAATACTTGAACAAAAATTATTCTAATTAGAATCGATTAGTTGAATGGAATACGCGTGTTTACGCGTAATCCGTTCAATCAATCGATTTAGAGCGAGCGGAAGGAGGTTTACATCACTAAATACACAGACATATATCTAGATAGACGCCGCAAGTACAGCAATTTGTATGAAAACCGAGCGTGCCACATTTTATGTATCCACCATGACGTCACAAGAACTATTCAGTGATGGAAAACCTTCTTTCGCGCTAAATCGATTGATTGAACGGAATAGACGTTTCCATTCAATTAATCGATTCCAGTATTCGTTGATTACAAGTAGTCCTGAAATATTAAACAGTAGAAAAATACCAAAACAAGATAGTTAAGTCCTTTATTAAAAGTTGTTTTAAAAAAAAAATTATCACTTAATAATTTAAACTTAAATTTTTAATCAACTTCAAATATTAAAATTACTGTCCTTGAAATAATAAAAGCTTATTATACATATAACTGTCTTTTTGTAATAGAAGATCTATCGATTGACTTAAATAATGAAAACGCACGTCAATATATGAACTTGCAACTGCCTTAATAAAATTTATTAGATGGTTTTCCGTCGGTGATTGATCAAATTGATGAATGGCAAGACAACTGAAAATGTTACTGCTGACAAAATATCTAAAATCTTACTAAAGTAACTTAAGGTTTACTTAATGTCGGCCTCGTGTAAAGTTTTTGTGATTGAATCATGATTTCTCGGATTTCTAAATCTGTTACTCTGCATATTTGGACAGCATCTTTGGTGGGATAAACTAGACCACCTTCGTCCTTGTTCTGAAGCGTAGAAGCGCCAACTAAGTATTTTTCGATCGATTGATTGAACGGAATATGCGTAAACACGTATATTCCATTTAATTAAAAGATTCTAAATAGAATCATTTTTGTTCAAGTATTTGTTGATTACAAGTAGTCGTAATATTAATATAGTAGAAAAATACTAGAATGAGATAGTTTAGTCCTTTATTTTCTTTAAAAAAAATTCAGACTTTACTTTTTAATCGACTTCAAATATTAAAATTATTGTCCTTCCAGTAAAATGAGCTTATTATATAACATCTTTTTGTAATAGAAGATCTTATCGATTAACTTAAATAATGAAAACGCACCTCAATATATGAACTAGCGACTGTCTTAATTAATTTTACTAGATGGTTTTCTGTTGGTAATTGATCAAATGATGAATGGCAAGACAAATGAAAATTTTACTACTGACAAAATATGATAACATCTTATTAATCAGAAGACGTTTACTTATTGATGGCCTCGTGTGAAATTTTTCTTATTTGTTTATCAGTTCTCAAATTTCTAACTCTGCTACTCTGCATATTTGGACAGCATCTTAGGTGGGATAAACATTTGCAGTATATATTTTTTGTATTACTCATAATAATTAAATAATAGTAATAATTAATAAGTAATTATTTGCTCACTATATTCGGACATTCGAGGCAACGTGCTGCAAAAATTATCGAAATTACAAGTACTACTGATAATAGATACTACAAAACTGAACAAACGTTACTAAACGTTAATACAATACCGTTAACAAAAAACAAAAAAAAAAACAAGAGTTATAGAATATTTTTATAATATAGGTCATAATAATTTTCGTCCCTTTGTTTTCAAAATCACATCACTAAATGCTAAATTTGGCCAAAGAAATGTACAAGCGACCGTACCACAGAAACTAAATACATTCTGCAAAAGTGCGTTCGTTCGATATTCACGGCGTATTAACAAAGGATCATAAATATATCGCACCAAGTAAAAGCCGCAATGTATTACAAATCATGAGGCATACGCTGAGTTACGTATTTGTTTTCTCGATATTCATACAAAACCAAAATAATTGTTTTTAAAATAAATTATGCGTCTTCTAATTACAAAATCACTTGCCCGTGGAAGGAAACGTCCCTGTTTACCCGTTTACTCACAGTTATGGTGTTTTTGCAGTTTATAATGGCACAATTATGCATTTTTCGCGTTTTTGACTGGTGTTTATCTACATAGTTTACCAAATTGGTCCCTACCGCCCCCCAGTGGGCGCTGAAGAGTCCTAGGGGGCCGGTAGTGGCTTCGGAAGCAATTGGGAGGCGTTGATGCTGTCCAGATGATGCTACATGGTGGGCGTTGAAATTGTTTTTATCTTGTCAAATGGGCGGTGAGCCAAAAACTTTGGGGACCTGTGATCTACTATAACGGTCGAGCGCGTTCTGAAGTGTAGCAGCGGCAAGTAAGTGAATTTCACTTACTTTGGGCACGCGAAGTACGTACACTTGCGGCGTCTATCTAGATATATGTCTGTGACTAAATAGCTCTTGTGACTTCATATTAGGTACAAAAAATGTGGTACGCTTGGTTTTCATACAAATTGCTGTTCTTAATCTTTCTAATTTATGCTTGCGACGGCGTCTATCTAGATATAGGTCTGTGAGCCTGTGGGTGCTACTCATACTGTGACGCCCATGTGGGTTAGTATGTTCAGCCCTATTGGGCTTCCCTTCTTGATCCCGCGGTAGGTATCGTCAAGAGAAACCGTTTTAAGAAAATCCAATGTAAATCAAATAGTAAGAGAACCACAGCAGAGGTTAGATATTTTAAAAATACAGTTACAAATAATAAGTTATCTATAAGCATTGAACTTCAATAAAACTTTATTCGCTTAATTCACTTGTAAAAATCATTCATTTTCAAAACGTAAAAAATCAATGAATAACGACAATTTCCTTCAAATTATTACAACCTTAGAGCGCATGAGTAAAGAAAAAGAATACTCATTTGTTTTTTCCTCATTCTTTCATTTAGGGCGCTCGCCCTAAGCATCTAATCTCTAGGTAATGTTTATAATAAACGTACTTAATATAATGTAACGAGTTGAATCAAAAATTAATATAATTTTTTTTTTAATAGATCTATCTACACTAATCGTATTTAAATCCAAATGTATTGCTAACACTTTATCACAGACTTAATAAATGTAAGCACTTAATCAGGCAATATTAAAGAGTTTTTCCACCGGGATTTACGGATTTCAATTTGTATGGCAAAATTTCATTTCCTATCGCATCTTTGGTGAAAATGTAAAAAACCGTGATATATATTATATATATTGAACCGTGGCGTGCCTTATTCCAGCGACCATGGTCTGGTCGAGTTTTTGAAATTTGATTTGATAAAAAGTCTCTATTTAGTCGCAAAAAACTAAATTTAGTCAATCCGCCATTCAAAGTTATAAGGGTGTTTTAATGTCAACGCTGGAATAAGCTTATACCAACGCCAGCGGCACTATTCATTTCTCAATCTCGAGAACCATAACACCTAGCTTAGATCTGATTACACTAAAAAAAAGTCGTGATCGGTTTTAATCGTAAAAAACTAGATTTAGTCGTTACGCCGTTTTGAAGTTATTAAGGTTAGTAAGGTGTCCACACTGGAATAACTTTATTCCGGTGGCTATTTTTGAATCTCGAGAACCACAGCTCCGAGCTCAGATCTGATTGCACCCAGTAATTTAAAGTCATTTATGATTATAAATAAGTCGGTTCTAGTCGCGAAATTTTAGAATTAGTCGCTCCTTATTTCAAAAGATACAACCGAATTATTATTTCATAGTTATACCGACGCGAATCCACGTGAGCTTTGTATAAGAATGCCCGTTGCACCAAAGCATCGTTCAAATTAATGTTCAATTTGTTCTGTTCTGTCCAACGACGCCATATGTAGAATAGGTCATTGTACGAACAGGCCGTTTTAAGAATAGGTCATTTGGCGAACAGGGCATTTTTTTAAGAGTATGCCGTTTTGCGAATAGGTCCTTTGTCGACTAATCCGTTCTTTCGTGTCAAATCACAAAGGTTTAGGCAATTGCAGCAAAATATAATAAAAATAATAAACTTCCGAATATAGCCGATGAATAACTTCCCCAAGCGTTAAAAAACTTCGACGACGGCTGTTATTTTAGCTTTTCCCGGTCGAACTTCTACCTCCTCCTCTTGGAAAAAAATACGTTTTAGTGGATTGAGCGTCAACCTCGTAACAATAGATGTTTCATGCCTCTTCATTAAGGCTGGAACAAATGCCAGATTGACGAATTAGGCTCTTTTAAAATTAAATTCCTGATAATAATAATTATGATTGCTAGTATTAGTAACTGCCTCCGTGGCCGAACGGTTACCATGCCGGACTGCCACGTAGAGGTCGCAGGTTCGATTCCCGGGCCGGGAGAAGTAAAGAAAGTAATATATATATATATATATATATTTGGGTTTGATTCCCGGTACAATAAATTTTTTAAATGAAATTCCTGAACTTGGGTCTGGTCTGGGTTTCTGGTAATGTCTATGCTTGAATTCAGTTTCTCTGGCACTCATAAGGAGTACAGGGAGTTCCCTAGTTTGAGACCAGGTGGTTGGCAACAGAACAGACAAAAATACATTTCCCAAATTGATTCTACCGGGAAATGAACGCGGGACCAAGAGCTACGCAATACACTACGCGGTATTACCCAGAACGCCTAGTAGCAAAAAACCATTTTAGGAAAATTCGTTTCCGAAACTGGTTCTACCGGGAATCGATCGACGGGGATCAAGATGTATGAAATACACTCCGCGGCACTACCCAGAACACCTAGGCCAAAACCATTTTAGAAAAGTTCATTTCCCAAATTGGTTCTACCGGGAATCGAACTGTACATGATTACACCATTTTTGGTAACATCAAGCCAAATGCCGTTACTAAACATGTCATAGCAATGAGTGCTAAAACTATAAAAAACCTGAAGCAATACGACTATGTAGTGATATAAATTGGTTCAAATGACTGCAATCCCACTAAACTAATTGCAGATTGAACAGTAGCACTCAGTGAAGTTTCTAATACAAATGTTATAGTTACGAGTGTAGATAAAAATCTACGACAACAAGTTAAATAGTTCCTTAAAAACATTGTTAACTTGTTTTGACAATTGCTTTTATATTGATTTGACTAAGTGCAGGGGTTCTGTGGGCAAAGTGCTTGCGTTGAACAAATATATCAATACTAGGGATTATAATAGAACATATTTAAATTATAACAATCGTAAATATAAAATTCATAACATGCACTCAGCAATGATCTCATCTTTAAATCGCACATGTAATATTTCAAAAATATCGAAACCGACTACTTAATTCAAAAGATTCTTCCCAGACAAGGATAACGGACTACTTTAAACATGTTAAGATAACTTGTAATAGTGGAAAGTATTGCGATTTGAATTACAGCGAAGGGAATTCGAACCATAGTTTTTTTCGTGAATAAAAGTAAAAGAAGTTTTAAGGTTTTCCATATGAATATCCAGAGTATTCGCTCGAAACTAAATCAAATTGACATTTACATAGATTTGCTCGCAGATACGGCTCCGGATGTACTATGTTTCAGTAAAACGTTCCTAAAAAATGGCGATCAGTCTTGTGTACATATAGAAAGTTATAAATAAGCGGAATATTTTTGCAGGAAAAATCACAGACGGGGTGGAGTATGCATTTTCGTTAAAAAATACTATACATTTTAATAAACTGGAATGGTTACATGAATTTGCTGTAGAGGACAATTTCGAGTGTTGTGGGGTAAATATTCCTGACTTGAAAACAATAATAGTATGCCTATACAGGTCTGGTAAAAATTTTACCATCTCCTTTGATCGGCTTGAATGTCTCTTATTCAAATTGACCAGAAAACATAGAAATTTAAATAATAAAATAGTTATAGTGGGTGATTTCAATATTAACCTTCTCCAAAAGGATAACCTTACGTCACGTTTCCTGGAAATCCTTAGCATACATAAATTCAGATGCAGAGTTACTAAAGCTACACGTATTACATCGCATTCTCAGACTTGTATTGACAACATTGTTACAAATTTCAGTAAATGTAAAGCAGAAGTATTAAATCTGGGTATATCCGATCATACGGCACAAATGCTGAAATTTCCTTGTTCCGTTAGCTTTTCTGTCAGACATTGGTATGTTTATAGAAGAAAAATTGATAATTACATTGATATATTTATGAAATATATACAGGATGAATTTTTAGTCATCGTCCAAATTTTTTCCAGCCGCTAGGTATCATTCGGACTCCATTTTCGAAAAAAAATTGATAGGTCTATTTTCAAAATGAAAATATTTATTCCGAAGTAATACTCGACAAAAATTCGTTACCAATTTACGCTATTATTATTTACTACGACTATGCGTCTATGAATGAATGCCATACGCTAACCGCGCGGATTCTCCAATCATACGCCAATCAAAGCAAAATGCCGCCACGCACCGCCGCCGCCCGCGCCGAACGCTATTGGCGGCAGTCACTTCAGTCTAGACGTGCGCAAAACAGTACCTCGAAAAGTAATGTGATATCACATCACCTTTCCGTAAAAGTAATATTACTCTGTGATATTACTATTACCCACAACATCACACAGTGTAACACACACAACAAAAAAAAAAAAAAAACACCGACTAATTGACAACCTCCTCCTTTTTTTGAAGTCGGTTAAAAAAGCGATGCGTTTTAAAACAACCTATAAAACGCATTTCTAGAACATAAACTTGCATTATAAACAAGATCTACTTACATATTACTAGAGAGAATCAAACAAAAATTACGAAATATTACGAACCGTCTGGCAACCCACACTCACCCTGGTTAAATTTTACATTATAAATTGCCACGTAATCAAGCAATGATTAACAAGTTATGCAATTTCATTTTAAATGTCTACTGTTTAATTCGTTTACACCATCTAGTAAGTTGTAAAATAACAAATGCACTCCAAAAATCAGACGTTAATTATAAGTTGTTACATAACCTCACTTTTACTAAATCTCTTATAGCTCTGCTTTCAGTTCAATTCGCAGAATTTTCAGTGATGGTACATCAATACCTACGCAATTAACTGATACTACCTTCATGTTTTTACATCTTGGATTGATTGTATGAAAGCGTATCCATCTCCTTCTAGATTACCAAGAAAGATCGAAATATATTTAACCAAGCACAAGCACTGATTAACAAATTATGCAATTTCATTTTAAATTGTCTACGGTTCCATCCTTTTACACCATTTAGTAAATTATGAAATAATTGGGGTATTAATACAAACATCGTTCTACTGCAATATTCCAAATTAGATGCATTTACATTGCATTTCGCATAATAGTATTAAACAAACATCACTCCGTGATGTTCTAAGCATCACGCGTAATATAAGCATCACGTGTACTGTTTCAGGTAATATCACGCGGGTAATGTTTCGGGTAATGCATCACGCGCGTACTGTTTCCGAGCGATGCATCACGCGGGTAATGTGTAATGCTAACATCACTCCGTGATGCTAACATCACGCGTAATGCTAACATCACGCGTAATGCTAACATCACGCGTAATGAGAACATCACGCGTGATGTTAGCATTACATTGCATCATAGCATCACAGTATTGCATCACGCCGAGTACTGTTTCGCGTAATGAGTGTTAGTAGCGACACCTGGCAGCAGCGCTACGTAACCCTACGGCACGGTTAGCAATGTCCGATCAAGTAGTACGTCGAAAATTTGCTGGGTGGCGCTATTAATATAGATATTTACTATATTTAGTTCATTTTGGGAAACTCCCAGAGCACCCCGACATGGTCTATGTAATGGGTAATGTTATGAGTAATGCATATTTTTCCGAAGTGATGCGTGATATAACAGTACCCTGTCGCGTGATATTACCTTTGTAATATTACTCACATTACTTACACATGTCTACTTCAGTCGTCACACGTCCGTGTAGCGCTTCGTACGTGTGTGCAACGCTATCTCGCTATTGAAAACGCATTCACGTGTCCCTATGTATACAAACCGCGAGTACTTTGAAATGGTCAAGTGCTATTTTATAAGTGATGAAATCCTAAACGGAGCCCAGAGACTATACGAGTCAGAGAGCATTCTCTCCTTCTTCCTGTATCTCAAATCAAGTTCCATGAGGTATTTGAGCAAACTCATCCCAATGAGGCATATGATGTATTTATTGATATATTCAAAACTGTATACGATTTGTGTTTTCCGATAGAAAAATGTAAACTGACCTTCAGAAAGAAACTACATTGGAAAACAAAAGGTCGTTGAATTCCAAAAATATAGGTCCGATTCTACTATTTCACATTACAATAAATATAAAAAAATACTTAGATTCACTATACGATATTCTAAACGCAAAACGAACATAAATTACATAACCAAAAGTACAAATAAAAAGTAGAAATACCAACAACAAAGGAAATATAACTATGACCCTTCACAAATAGCTGAACATTTAAATAGACATTATATTGCACAAAGTTTTAATTCCAATTTTGTTAATAATTACAAATCTAGCCAAGAACATGAAAGTAAGAGTGTATATTTGAATCCAGTTGATGAAGAGGAAGTTCGACATATAATTAAAACTATTAAAAATAAACGAAGTTGTGGTGACGATGGTATTTCAATGCAAGTGATAAAGACTAGTGTTGACATTACTATATTGCCGCTAGTACATATAATTAATTTAATGCTACAAACAGGCTACTTTCCTGATAAAATGAAGATATCGTTAATAAAACCTTTACATAAAAAAGGTTCCAAAAAAGTCTCAGAAAATACAGGGCTATAGATCTTCATCCGAATTTCTCTAAAATATTTGAGAAGGTTATCTACAAAAGAATAACAAACTTTTTAGATAACATAACATATTTAGTCAGTTTCAATTTGGATTTTGTAAAATGAGATCAACATCTCTATCCATTTTTACATTTCTACATAGTTTGTGGAAAGCCATAAATCTTAAAAAAGACAGTATTGCACTTTTCTTGAACATGACAAAAGCGTTCGACTGTGTTATGCACTCTATCTTGCTAAAACAACTTGACAAATGTAGTATTTGAGGCGTAGCAAATGACTTAATACGTAGTTACCTATCGGAACGTAAACAAGCACTATGTCTGACCGTTTTTAGCAATAAATGCGTGCAAGAGGCCAGATCGACATACTTAAGAAATACATATATTGGGAGTGCCACAGAGAAGTGTACTGGGTCCTCTTCACTTTATTATATATATAAATGAAGTGTCCCATCTTACTCAGTGTTATGCACGCTGTATACCTATTATGTTCGCTGATGATGTCACAATATTATTTACTAATAACGGAAAAACAAAAATTGACTACGAATTTGACATAAACAATACAACGGTCTTATTACCTGACTTAAATCACTAAATTTAAAAATAAATAATTGTAAAACAAAGTATATGCAGTTTGGTAATTGCAAAAAAAATCACTTAGATTTACACATAACTTATGAAAATGACGTTATTGATGAGGTAAACAATACTAAATTTCTTGGTATTACTATAGATAAAAATTTAAATTGGAAACATCACATAGATGTGCTAAATACGAGTAACAAGCTTGGTAGTTATTGCTACGCGTTATCTGTATTGGTCGACGTAACGTAGGTTGAAGTTGCAAAAAACGCATATTACGGGAACGTATACCCATTATTAATGTATGGTGTAATTTTTTGGGGAAACTCTGTCAATGCGGTTAAAATATTCACAAAACAAAAACGATGCTTACGTATAATCTATACTAAACCCAGTGACTATTCGCTAAGAAGTCTGTACAAAGAAAAGGGTTTCCTGACTTTAACAGGAATATATATTTTGGAAATATGTCTTTTTGTACGTAATCACAATAACTTCTTTACTAAAATATCTAATGTACACTCCGTGAACGTCAGAAACAAGGACCGTCGTGTCCTCCCTAAAATAAACAGCACGATCTTTGACCGCAGCACCTATGTAACAGCGATTACAATTTATAACACACTTCCAATGGAAATGAAATGTTTAAATGGTGATAAATTTAAAGTTTGTTTAAAAAAATGGTTAATTGACAAAGTTATTACAATCTTGGTATAGCGTCTGGCACGGTATGTAAGAAGACGTCGGTTCGAATCCGACCGGATCGAAGGAATTTTTTCTGAGTGTTCGATCTTTGTATTAATAATTATAACTTATAGGAAATGAAACTATTTTTCCGGATTTAAATCGCGTATATTTGTTTTTTCAAACAAACCGACGTTTCGGGCCCTTTATAGGTCCCATGGTCACGGTTGACTGTTCATTTCCTATGTGTAACAATCGCGAAAACCTAAGAACTCGATAAATTATAACTTAATTATAATTTTTATTTTTGACATTTAAGTTGTAATAAATTTTAATTGAATTGTAGTTTTAAGACATTGTACGCATGATTTGGGTAAGAAGTGTAGATATAATCACTTGTAAGTAACACCTGTATTTTACCAATTCATACAATAAATGTTTCTGATTTCTGATTTCTGAACCCGGGACCAAGAGTTACGGAATACACTCCGCGGCACTACCCAGAACACCTAGGTTGTCGCCACTTTGTAGTTTATTGGATTTAGACTAAACTGTAATACCTATGTACCTGGTTCAAATATGCTCTATGTAGATTTGAGGGACGACAAAAGATACTTAATTTATAGGTATACACATAAGCGGGTAGAACGACACTGAACCTTGATTAAAACGTTTATAACACTAAATTGTGCTATGATGAGGAACCGTAGAGGTGTGCCTCATATGTCGCGTACAAACCCCCAGCACATCTCGCCTATGTACTGCACCCTGAGAGGTGCCCTGAGTGGACCTCCAGCCTCCCCTTTAGTCCAAACCCTGCCCAACAGGTTTCAAGCATCGATAGCTATTAATCGCGGTGCAAGCGTACCCGGAAAGCGTAAGCGGGCCCGATTGATGCCAACGATAGGCACCCACAGTCATAAGCGTCAATGAGGCTAGTCTACTGCGGGTCGAGTCAGCACGTGGCAAATTGATAGTCATGGAACGTGTTTCGTAACAATTAAACTCGACAATAGTTGTGTGTCTTTCCACCGTATCTATGTATGACGTAATGTTAAACAGTACATAGAGGAAGTTATCAGTTGTTTGTCTCTTAGGGTACATTAACTTACACAGCCATATCTTTAGTTTTAACCAAACTGAAGTGCACTCGGTTCCCGCCATTGCCGTTGACGTTACTGTGGTCTCGATAGTGTCAAAATAACAAGTTAGCAAAGGCAAAACAGTGTTACCATAATACAAAAAATGGGTGAAGTTCGTTTACACACCAAATTATTGATAACCGCGTGATTCGCGACACTCCCAGCAATGAAGAGAAGTTAGCACTGCTCTAACTTCGAGAAGGTGGTGCGCCATTTGCGCTATCTTCTCCCTAGCCCTCACTACTGCGGTTCTTCTGACTCTAGCCTCGGGTTGTACTTGTATTTGATCAGGTGGCTGGACTACAGATGTCTCTTCTTGCTCAGTCAGATTGGGAGTTGATGTTTCTATACCTATTGATTGGTTAGGGTCTGCTTCGCGAATTTCGATTGACGGATGAGGGCTCTTCAATCGTGATGTTAAATCATCTCCTTTAGGGGTACTGGTGTCGTGAGTATTGAGGTCTTCGACAGCTAACGGTTGTTCTGCAGTTGGGGAATGCCCACGCATGCCTGCTTGTAACAGAGATTCACGTAAATCAACTTCATCTTCCTCCTCATTTTCGAGAGGATAAAGATGTCCAATTGAGCGTATAAATCGTCGTGTATAAGTCGTGACCGTCGACGTCGACCTTTGCAACTCTGCAATTGCCATCGGAACCTTGTACTAATGAAGTTATTTTTCCTACTCTCCAATTCTCTCTATTCTTGGTTCGCCTTTCAACTGCACGACATCACCCACTTTAGGAATACGATTTGAAACTACCCTTGGTTGTTTATACGAGTGTTTGTACCTTTTTCTCAAGCTGGTGAGATAATGTGTGACAAACATTTTCTTAAATTCGTCCAATACTTTGTGACCTTTCTTCCAAATATTTATTAAATCGAGTTTCGTCGCCGTACCTACTATTTGTGACGTTGTTTATCTGGGACCTAATATGACACAGTTGCCTAAACTTAGAAAATCGGCTGGTTTCAGGACATGTTCTGGATCTGGTCCAATCTTCGTCAAAGGTCTGGAGTTGACGACTGCCTCGACTTCTTTTATCACAGTCGAGAGCTGAGACTCAGTCAAGAGATGTTTCTCTAGTGTGCGTTTTAGACAGTGCTTCACAAGTGAAACTATCGTTCGTAAAAGCCACCATGCCATGGGGCCAGCTGTGGTATGAATTTCTACCGTATGTCATTCTTCGTGCAATACGAACTTGACAAAACTTCGGCCAATAGCTTGAAATACAAAGCATTATCAGAGACTATCAATTGTGGTAGTCGTCGCGTAGCTACAAATCGTCTCAAAGTCAGAACACATTCTTCTGCTGTTAAATCTTTGACGATCTCTAAGTGAACGGCACGCACTACTAAACAGGTCTGTAAACATACCCATCTTTTTTCTTTCCTAGCATTGGTGTTCACATACGTTGGTCCAAAGTAGTCAATACCTGTAAATGTGAATGGAGTGCTATAGTTTACTCTCTCCATAGGTATTGCTGGTGTAGGTGGAAGTTTTTACGGACCACTTCCGTGTTTTACGAATTGTGGGCAACGTTTCAGGACCTTCTGTACTTGTGCTCATCCATGAGGTATCCAATACTGGTTTCGTATGATACTCAATGTGTGTGAAACACTAACGTGGTAGTTCTTTTCATGAGTTTCTTGTAGAATTTTGTTGGTGAACTCACTATCTTTGGGTAGAAGCACTGGATGTTTCATGTCATATGGCCAGATTGTATGTGCCATTCGTCCCTTTGATCTGAGAACACCGTCTACATCCAAAACCAGGCCTAAATTTCTAGATAAGTTGGTTTGTTTACCAGCTACTTCATGTGGGAAATATTCGGCTTGAAGTTTCTTTATATCGGTGGTATGTCTATCAAGAAGGTTGCAAAGATGTCCTCTCTTCTTGCAGAAGCACTTCGGAGTAGTCAATTTCTATGTCAACTGAGTCATCAGCACTAAGTTCTTCTACCACAAACATGTCATCTGGACTGTCGAAGTCCCGAGCCTCCCCAGCGGAAAATAGCGTACAATGGCTGTTAATTTGTCCCATGTGTGATCACACTTTTTTTCTTCCTTCAGAAGGAAGTCAGGTCCATTAAACCACAGTTCCTTCTTTTGGTCCCAGAGCTCGGGTCGCGTGGCGACGTCAGCTGGGTTGACATCTGTGTTGATGTAGTACATTTTACCTTGATTTGATGGTTTTCCTTAATTTCATTATCTCTTCTGTTAACAAATGGAGGAAGCAGTTCAAACAAACCGAGACGTTTTGACCCGTCAACCGTGACCATGAAACCTGTAAAGGGCCCGAAACGTCGGTTAAAAATATACGCGATTTAAATCCGGAAAAATAGTTTCATTTCCTATGTGTAACAATCGCGAAAACCTAAGAACTCGATTGGTAATATATAGTTGCAGCCGGGACTTTAGTAGACGCTCCATAATCAATCTTCCAAGTAAATTACTTACTCCGACGTGACATCGCTGTAACAATTTTCGATCGTTACTCAAATTTTTTTTATCACATTGTACCTAAATATTGCTTGCAGTAACTTGTGTGTACTTACCGCAAAGATTGCGACTATTCTTAAACTAGGAGCAATTTCTAGGCGCGCTTATAACTTCTAGAAAAGTAACCACACGGTGGCGTGAGTAAAAAACCTTTTCTCAAAACTCGTTGGCGATTTAAAACACTGGTTAAGACTCGTATATACGTTTTATTTCCTGATATTGTCACTTTTTACACGCAAAACTAAGACAATTTATGTACTAAGAACAATTTCGAGACGTAAATAGAACTTCTACAAAAGAAACCACGTGTCGCCGTGATTGTAAATTTTTCCCAAATCTCGCAAGAGTAAGAACACGGTTAAACACATGTTTAAACGTGTTCCTTGCCTGAAAAACAGCACGTTCCACACTATTATTTATGACAAAACACAATATTTCGCGGAATAACTGTACATGAAACGAGGAAAAGAAAAATGCCAGCCGGTGAAAAGAAAAATTTGGTAATGGCGAGTTGAAACGGAAACAAAATTACCAAATACGATTGAGCGACCTTTTAAATAATTTACAACCAATAACATTTCCGTTTTTCATAAATTAAAACGGGAACAGCCAATGAAATTATTTTTAAAGTGTCAAACAAAAGAAATCTAATAATGTTTAGGTTGGTAGTAACACATCCGGCAGTTTTTTTCGTCATTCGGACCAGGCAGAGGCACCTAAGCCATACTGCCAATTATAAAACTTACAAAGAGACTTACAAATAAAGTCAATGGTGTAAGCTGAATAAAAATACATATTTTTGTTAATTACGACACAGGTTGTTTATGTGGCTACAATAACCGTGCTGAAACGGTCCTCTCTGGCGTCACGGATCTCGTTGTCCGTAACTGAGGATGTAACAACCATATAACCCGACTTGTGCGAAAGTTTATTGTTATTTTAAGTGGTCACAGTAACCGCGTTGAACGGCCCTCGCTAGCTTCGCAGATCTCGTTGTCTCTAACTGAGGACGTAACAACCACATAACCCGACTTGCGCATAAGATTATTGTTATTATAAGTGATCACAGCAACCGCGTTGAACGGCCCTCGCTAGCGTCACAGATCTCGTAGTCTGTAATTGAGGATGTAACAACCACATAAACTGTCTTGTTCCTACGTTAAAATTGTTTCGATGGAGTTCGGTGTCCTATCGCTGCTTGTTTGCATTGAAGTGAAAGGACCGAGTACCACTGCTCGATTACAGCGCGACCGATAAAGAGTCCGACTCCCGTTTACTCACCAATGATTAATTATCGCGTGATTCGGCACTACCCAGAACACCTAGGCCAAAACCATTTTGGAAAAGTTCATTTCCCAAATTGGTTCTACCGGGAATCGAACCCGGGACTAAGAGTTACAGAATACACTCCGCGGCACTACCCAGAACACCTAGGCCAAAACCATTATAGAAAAGTTCATTTCCTAAATTGGTTCTACCGGTAATCGAACCCGCGACCATGAATTACGGAGTACACTCCGCGGCACTACCCAGAACACCTAGGCCAAAACCATTTCAGAAAGTTAATTTCCCAAATTGGTTCCATCGGGAATCGAACCAGGGACCAAAAGTTACGGAATACACTCCGCGGCGCTACCCCCAACAACTAGGCCAAAACCAACTTAGAAAAGTTCATTTCCCAAATTGATTCTACTGGCAATCGAACCCGCGACCAAGAGTTGCAGAATACACTCCGCGGCACTACCCAGAACACCTAGGCCAAAACCATTTTAGAAAAGTTCATTTCCCAAATTGGTTCTACCGGGAATCGAACCCGAGACCAAGTTTTACGGAATACACTCCGCGTCACTACCCAGAACACCTAGGCCAAAACCATTTCAGAAATGTTAATTTTCCAAATTGGTTCTACCGGGAATCGAACCGGGGACCAAGAGTTACGGAATACACTCCGCGGCACTACTCATAACACGTAGGCCAAAACCATTTTAGAAAAGTTCATTTCCCAAATTGGTTCTACCTGGAATCGAACCCGAGACCAAGTTTTACAGAATACACTCCGCGCCACTACCCAGAACACCTAGGCCAAAACCATTTTAGAAAAGTTCATTACATTCATCATTATAATAAAGTACCTACTTTAATGTATATTTATTTATACTCTACTGTGTCGTTATACTGTACTGTGTACTTCTTATTGTTGGAATTTCCATCAGTTAAAAACAAATTAGTCGTATTGGTCATAATCACTTTTTTTTATTATTAATCTAAGTATTTATTTACGTATTGTATAAAACAAATTGAATAAATAATACATAAAAGTGATGTTTTCAACGACGCACAATTAATTAGTAGGTAAATATTGAAATTTGTTAAATGCATTTAAAATATAGCGAATAAAAGTATTTGTTTTAATTTTACTACTCTTTTCTACTTCTCTTTTGTAGTTGAAAATAGTAGTATTGTTAAATGATCCTATCAACTGACGATCGAATCATTGCACGATTTACCTAACACTTTCACTATTTATACTATTACGATTTTGACCCTAAAATATTATGTAATGTTTACTTTTACGATGGTTTATTCTCGAATATCTCTGAGGGAACAACAACGTAGGGATAAATTGCAAAAAAAACTCTTATGACTCTTCTGTATTCTAATTTACAAGTTATCTTTATTTGGCTTTGTGTAAGTACAAGCGAGTGGTCGATAGATAGCATATGAAATTGTTACTACTGCTTAGAGGTCAAATCGTCAAAGTCATTCGCGACTGTTCAAGCCTTAACCGTCTTTTCGGGTATCAGGGTTTATCATCCATACAAGCGGGAGCGGATTTAAACCTAGAATTACCGAGAACTATGTTCACAGTGCGTTGAAACACAGTTGGGGAATTTGCTAATTCAAACAGCACCTTTATAACCTGTTGCAATTTATCCGGAATAATAATTAACTTAAGTGTATGCAGTCCACGCGAATTGGTATTGAATACATAATGATCACCAATAGCGAGATCAAGGCCAGCCAGTGTAATATTTATTTCCATTGAATACATCTAATTGTTGTCTATGCTTGGCATAATTGGGTAGTGATCTTTCTATGTTTGATTCAACGTTTTATAATCAACGCATAGCCTATAATATCCGCATGCCTTCTTTTGCACTAAAATGATGGGGCTTACGGGGCGTAACTTCTACGCGAGCCTATCCGTCTAACTACCCGTCGGTTTGTCACTACTGCTTAGAGGTCGGTTTGTCGGTAATTGAAGAGTTAGCCAGCCAGACCGACGGATAGGAAGGCAGAGGACATTTAATTTATCAATGTATTTTTTATGTTATTTCAATTGAATTAAAGTATAAATTTAAATGCAGAGGCCGCCCTCAGAGCACCGCGACGCATTTCTCTTTGCGACTTTAAAGAGCACTACAGGAATCCACCGGTACGCGCAGGCATCCAGCGGTACCTGTGATACGGAATCATCTTGTGTGTGCCGGAGTCTGCCTGAATGCGCCGGAGACTTTTCGACTGCGCTTGCAGCTATTGGGAACGGAATCAAGTCCGATCGGCCGGTGGCGCGTCGGGGATGTCGTAGCATCCAGCTGACTCTGCGGTACGCTGGCGGATGCTCTAGTATCGTAAAGGACATCTTTATCAGTGTGCGCTGGTGTACATAAAATCTTTGATGCTCTTCTCCGCCGTCTGCTGGTATACACTGGCCCGTAGACTCTTTTACAAAATCGTTATCAATTAACTCCTTCACCACATCTCTAACAATACTTCTTTCTACGTAACCTAATGCGGTACGGCCTATGTGCAACAGTGTGTGATCAGTCAATTCTATACTCACTTCGGTTATGTTAGTACACCCCAACTCACTAATCAAGCTTATAACCGAATCAATCTGGCTCTGTGATAGGTTCGGATTAATGATAAATCAGCACAGAGTTGATGTACCTATCCGATTTTCGATTATAAGATAATATTGTGTCATTATCAGGGCTTTAAAGGGAATTATTTTGTAGCTCGAGCCAAAATTGATTTCTCCTTTAAGTGGTCGGTCAGATAAATTGTATATCTACCTGAATTTTACTTCGACCTTCGTTAATACTATAGAGCCTTAGTTCCCAAAGAGGCCCAGGTGGACCCCCAGGGGTTCAAGGGAGACTCGAGGGGGGTCTACGTTGGCGTGACAAAAAATAATTTGGATATGGAACATGGTAGAAATGTAGCTGCAGGGGGTCCACCGGTACCAGCTAAATTTTGAAAGTGTCTATGAGAAAAAAGTCTGGGAACCTCTGCTGTAGAGTATAGACACCTCCCATAATACAATAATCTAATTTTCCACCAGTAATTAATAAATTGTGATAGTTTCTGTGGTAAACTTTCCTTTACTTTTTTTCTATCCTCTAAGGGTAAACTACGTTTTAATAGATCTAGACTTTCATTTTTTTTTAACTTATAACATTTACCTACCCGTTCTATGAAGTCTGTCCTATAAATATAGTTTCTAACAATAAAGAGAGTTCTACCACATAAGCACCTACCTGCAACTATTTTGCCCACATTAACCCATTTATACGTCCCACTGCTGGTCACGAGTCTGTTTTCCGAGGGATGTAAACCTTCTTCATGGCGCAACTTTCAACACGATGTTTTCCTTCACCGAAAAGCTCATGGTAAATTTAAAATAATTTAAAATAATTTAAAAAAATGCGCTGATCTATTAACAGTTCCCTACACTATATTAGTAAATCAATCTTTCTCCGAGGGTATTTTCCCCGATGCCCTTAAAATATCAGTAATAAAACCTGTCCATAAAAAGGGAGACACTACCGATATTGTTAATTACCGCCCTATTGCCCTATTACCAACCTCAGCCAAAATATTCGAATCGGCTATGATAAAACGTTTGAATTCTTTTTTTGAAAAATTTAAAATTTTTCATGAGAGCCAACATGGATTTCGAAAGTTTCACTCCACTACTTTAGCAACTTATAAATTTGTAACAAATATATTACAAGAACTAAACAACAAAAAATTTGCAGTCGGGCTCTTACTCGATATGAGTAAAGCTTACGAAAGAGTTTGTTACGAGATCCTATTACATAAGCTGTACCAAACTGGAATTAGAGGAATAGCCCACAACTGGTTCAAATCATACCTACACAACCGCTTCCAATGTGTAGAAATAGAAAATACCAATCTCGAGACCGGCAGGATCACTCTGACTAGATCTGATAGGGTTCTTGTTACTGGCTCTATTCCACAGGGTAGCGTTTTGGGATGCATTTTGTTCCTTATTTATATAAATAATCTTCCAAATATACTGGATGATCAGTGTATACTTTTTGCTGACGACATCTCCGTCCTAATCCCATGTTGCAACAGTAGAGATTTAGAAACAAAATTAAGCGTAACACTAGGCAAAATTGTAAACTGGCTTGAATACCATAATTTGGAACTAAACCTAAGTAAAACAAAAATTATTGAATTCAGACCTCATCAGAGAACAGCATTGCAAATATCATATAACTACGATAATACCGAATTAGAATCTGTGAACACTGCTCCAATGTTGGGAGTTATTCTGGACACGCATTTGAACTGGAAGCAGCATATTCAGAAGGTATTAAATAAATTAAACTCTTTTGTCTATGCTCTCCAGCATCTCAAACGTATTACGGACTTTAGGACCGCCCTTGCTTCTTACTATGCATATGCATATTCCGTACTATCGTACGGTGTCATTTTGTGGGGGAACTCTAGTGATGTAGGTAAAGTGTTCTTACTGCAAAAGAAGTGTGTAAGAATAATAAGTAATATTGACCAAATGGTATCCTGTCGACCTCACTTCGTCAAGAACCAAATACTGACACTTACCTCCATCTATATTCTCGAGTCATGTAAATTCGTCAGAAAGCACCCTCAACTCTTCTCACCCCTAAATAATAATAATAATAAGAGACACGACCGAAACCTAAATAAACTTAGAGTACCCTTTCCCAGGATGGAATTAGTTGCCTCTGGCCCCCCAAATATGTTGATCAGAATTTACAACCACATACCAAATAGTATAAAAAAACCTGGAAAGATTGACACAATTTTGTAAGGCATTGAAAACATTCCTCATCAATAAACCTTATTATAATTTAAAAGAATTTTTTGACAACCAGATTAAATGATTAAATGATTTGACCTTTAGGTAACTTAATTAATAATTAGAATAAGAATTCATAATCAATATATATTTCATTTATTACTGTTTAAAAGATTATTATTATTATTTCATTTTCTCTTTTTATCTCTGACGACTCGATAAGATGATTAATTTTATTATAATTAATTAATTAATAACTATTAAATGTATAAGTTTAATTCAATATAGTAACAAGACTAGTAAAGTAAAGAATGACATTGTAAAAATTAATAATGTAGCTATTGTAATATTATAAACGACGTATTCTGTAATTATAAGTATGAACTCGGTTTTCTGCAGTTGCCATGCCCTTGCAGGGCGTCACATGTTATCTGCCCAACGCCAAATTTAACATCTTAAATTAGCTATGTATGTGACATGCAATAAATGAATTATTATTATTATTATTATTAAAAATGAAATTTCACACATAAATTCCGAGAAACTCAAAGATGCGAAACACGGATTCGAACCTACAGCCTCTGCTTGAAAGGCAGGTCAAACCATTAGGCTACAACGACATAATTTGGCCCAAAGTTAAGTTTATTTATTTTTCTCTTTTCATGGGTAAATCATAATACAGGTTCTTCATAATTCTTTTCTACTACATCTTGCATAATGAGTGTAATCACTTCCAAAATCTATGTAAGAATAACTTTTATGTTTCTATTAATTTATTAGTTCTTTATGACATTTGGAACTAGTTTCATTTAGGTTTTATGGAATTGAGTCATTGTAGTCTTATAGTTCTTATCGGCTTAGCATTATTTACCGATTTATTAAAAAAACAATCATTGGTCTCGTGGCCTATTCCATACTTAGAATAGTCTAAGTGGCATACACTGAGGTACCACGCCAGCACATCAAGCTACACATGGACGTATCTTGTTCCATTGCACTGGAGGCGATTTTCGAACAAAAATGTGTAGTCTGATGTGCCGTTGTCCGTACATGGCATTTGTTTGACGTATACTCCCCTTTATTTGCAATTATATAAGACAGATGATTTCAGTACTGAATGGGGAACTGGTTCATACAATGTCCTTGTTCACGTGCACGTGACGTAAACAGACAATCTGACCGGACATTTGCTAAGTGATGACAATAGACTACTCAGCAGTGCAATGACCGTTCTGAACTAGGCTGCTGAGTAGAGTAGTTAACTTTATGTATACATTTAAAAATAATATTGTTTATAGTCACACACACTTACATACCGTTTTGTATAAATAGCTTAAGTTTTGTAAATAAAACTCTCTTTGAATTCGGACATCAACGCTGTCTTATTGACAACGGAGCACTCCTGACTACAGCATCCTCTCACTGCGGCCAAGACACCTTTAGCCGTTAGCTTATCCGATCAGTCTTGTGAGTCTGTGAGACTGGCAGTGAGAAAACCATTTCCTAAAGCACCTTTATCCTCCCCCCCTTTCCGTCTGTTGCCTTAGGTCGCACGGTGACAGGCTTCCCCTACTATTTATATAAGTATATATTCCGTAGCGTATGGTTAGGGCTAGGCTGTTAGGTAGGCAACTAGGGTTGTTAGTGATAGTACAGCTTTCCCTGACCACTCATATATAGCCAGCTAGCTACAGGTAGGTAGTTGACTGTACAGTCCTGTTTTTTTATATTCATGGCAAATTATTACATTGCTAGTGCGTTGTACAAATATCTTCATATTGTACTCTTTTATTTCATTGATAGTGCGTTGTATAAATATCTTGATATTGTACTCCTTACACAGATCTTTAAGGAATCAGAGTAGATCTTCTGGATCCTTTAATCGCGAAAATGAGCTGGGCAGGGCTAGAGAGTCCTTGTCGTGGTGAATGTTCACCGATCCCACGGCGCCGACTCAACCGGCGAGAGGGAGGGGGTTTTAGTGGGGTAGGCCCTCCAGTCTGGCGGGAGAGTCCCCACATAACCCCTGAGTCTCCCTGGGCTCAGAGGTATCCATAAGATTTTCCCCACGTCAAAAAAAAAGGCTAGAGAGTCCTGACGAGGCAATCAACTGCCTTCTCTTGCGCATGCATTCAATAATATTTATCTTCCATTTTTGTACGTCGTTTTAACATTTCTGTCAGCAGAATTACATAATTGCTCACTGATGGAAAAGCCCTAATAAGACGTTCCTGCACTCAGACCATGATACATAAAACCTTAGAGGTGTGAAAAAAAAACGCACTATAAGTTTCCGGTCGCCCGTCCACTGCTGTAAACAACAAAAACATCGATGCCGTGCGCCGTATGATCAAAACAGACATGCATGTGACATACCATGAGATTGGGGCATCTTTAGACATAAGCATGACTCAAATACAATCAATACTACACAAACATTTGGGTGTGAAAAAGCTGAGCTCTCGGTGTTTTTTTTATTGAAGCTCAAAAAACGGATCCCGTCACTTGGTGCAATGCCATGCTTACCAGATTCAACGAAGAGGCGTCAAATTTGGTGTGGGACATAGTAATAAGTGACGAAACATGGATTTATAGTTACGATCCCAAAACAAAGCTGCAATCGAGCGTATGGGTCTTTCGAAATGAGCCGAAACTAACCAAAGTGGCGCGCGAGCAAAGTGCCTCCAAGCGGATGATTGCTTTCTTTTTTTAATAAATGTGGGACACGTGGCTACTGTTGCTTTGGAGAATCGTTGTACCGTGAATAGTGATTGGTACACGACCATTTGTTTACCGGAAGTTATTGACAAACTCCGTAAAAATAACCGTAAACGCCGTATCACCTTGCACCACGATAGTGCCAGTTCTCTCACACGGCCAGACAGACAAATGACTTTTTGAAGGTGAACAACGTTGACCTTATTAGCCATCACGCGTACAGGTCCGACCTTGTGACTTTAAGAACCAGTTACGCGGTCAACGATTTTCATCACCTGAAGAGGCTGTCGAAGAGTATGAAAAATTTGTTTCAGAGTTTATCACGGAGGAGTGGCGTAAATGTTTTCAAAATTGGTTCATTCGAATGAAAAAGTGCATTAACGCTAACGGAGAATATTATGAGAAACAATAAATTCATTTCTGACCATTTATAGTATTTTTTTCTTATTCATTCCGGAAACTTATAGTGCTCCACACGTAAAAGGATAGTCTGAAAACCTTACAATCTTTTCCTAGCATGTCCTATCAATTTGCGTAAGGAAAAGAGTTTATTGGTTCAATTGTACATTTATGTACACTCATTTACCTTAACTACTTATCCAATATTTTATTTCTTAGATTCTAAGAAATCTTATTCTTAGTTTTTTTGTGTTAGATCAAAAGATATATAATAATTTAAAGATAGTAATTATTTTTATCATAAGAAATTCTCATAAAAAAATAAGTATTATTATAAGCCAAAGCTAATATCAATTTAGACGAATTATTTATATTTGATACATCGCTTACATTTCGTGCTCTGGCTTCTCCAGCAGATGGGATTTGTACAAAGGGTTCCTGCAGCAAACCTGCTGCATGTACTCCAGGCACCGGCGCCGCTACCAAGGAGTTATGCTAGATTTGGTTCCGTTTAGATTTGTGTCTTAGCGACTGCTGGAACGTAATCTCCTGGATCCGGATCTCGGCCAGATCTAGCAAGCGCGTTGACAGTCAAATGAGCCAGTGCGCAGCAGTTAGACGAATAATGGACCGATGATGACTCAAATGAAACAAGTTCAACTATTTATTGCATATATGTTACCAATATTCAGTCGATAGTCGATATAATATTTATCGACTACAATCACTAGCTGCTTGCAAGCGGGCGTTGACCTATCAAAGTTTTACACAATGAACTGTCATTTTACTCTTAGAGGATGGAAAAAAAAAATAGTCTAAGCATTAGAGCGACCACATGTCGACATAACATGTCCTTTGTTTTCCATAGTCATGGTTGATTTTACTCCACCTCCAAAAAAGACCTTTATACCTTTAGACCTTCAAAACAAACAAAATTGACAAATTATAAGGATTTGACGTTATAATATTTAATTAACATTACATCGACATTTTCGTATCCTGTATAATTCATATTTTAAACTAAAGATTTTACACGGCTCTTACTGAAATACTGAATACTTAAACTGAAGAATCTTACACTGAAGACTTAAATCGAAACGTATCTGCTGTAGAAAAAGAGATACTAATGACTAGGCAGTATGGCCTCGGACCTATGCCTGTTCCCAACGGAACGAATTAAAAAAAAAATCTCTTGTTTTATCTGTCAATTCAATAGTGTCAATGTCAGATGACGGCGTCGTTGTAGCTAGGTATTTTCTATTGTGGGTTTTACAAAATATTATAAACAAATTCATAACATAGTAATGATGTTATAAGATTAATAATAGCAATAGTTGAGTAGTTCATATGTAGGTTTTATTTAGTGGTTTCATACACAGAATTAACTTAAAAAAAAAGAGTTCCAATCCAATCTTCAGTTGTTGACACGTCATGATGGACGCACGAGCAGCAAAACTAGCCTTAGCCCGTCAAAAGGTACGTTTCAATGAATCCCTTCCTTTACTTATTATTTCAGGGATAAGTTTACATTTGGTCACAAGTCGTTTCTGCTGGAAAGGGTGGACTTAATAAGAAAAGTTAAAGAAAAATATAATCTTACTCCAGTTTCACTTTAGCGTATTTTGTGTCATTTCATGTTAACACACAAGTCGTTTATTGGGGCTCTACATTATGATAAAAGTATTTACTACTTGTATAATATTATTTTTTCTTTTTTACAGCTGAAAGATCATCAGGTGAAGAAGACGTTGATAACACCTCAAAAAGATGATAGCTTAGAAGAGCCGCCACAAGGTGTCCAGACACCGCCATACCCTACTGCCAACTCTGGTCCCAGTGAACATACTAACGTTGAGCCAGTAATGTTTGACCCTGCACTCATAAGTGTTATTGAACCTGAACAAGTGTTACCTACAACTGAAGTAATGCCTATTGAAATAGAAGCCACACATTCCAAAGAATCCAATCTGACTTATCAACATGAAATATATGCACAACAGTTTGCACCAACTTCAACTGTACATCACAATCAATTTGCACCAACTGCAACTGTACACCTTAATCAATTTGCTCCTACTGCAAATCCCACCAATTTTCCAGCATCAATTGAACCTGAAGTAAATGTAACTGAAATTCTAATATCCAATAAGAGAAACCTAGAAAACCAGATCAATGAACTGCAAACAAAATTAATCCAATTAGAAAGCAGTCAAACTACAGCTATGAATGAGAACTATTTTTGTAAACAGCAAATAAATAGTTTACAACAAGAGATCAAAAATGTTCAACAAAAATATGTCAGAGTTTCTGAGGAGATTAATGCTAAAGATGCAACTATAAAGGAAATGGAAAAGTTAAAATTATCACTAACTGATGAAAACAATAATTTACAAGAACAGCTAGAATTCACAAAAACAATGCTAACTGCAAAGGAGTCGGAAAACACTGCTCTTCAAAACCAACTGCAAAATCTGCAGAACCAGCTTGATGTCACACAATTACATTTACAGCAAATAAGCAATGGAAATCAGATCAACATGGCCCAACAGAAAAAAGAACATGATGCAGAAGTTTTACTACAAAAAATATCATCCCTTGAGCACCAATTGAAGGTTCTGCAGAAAGAAAGAGACCAAATAAATATACATTATGAGCACTATGTGGCAGAACTAAATGAACAGCTCAAGACATTAGCCATAAAAAACGAACAATTGAACATTGAAGTGACCAGGCTAACAAATAGAGAAACTGGTCTCATTGAGCAAATAAGTGATATGGAAATTAGACTACAGAATTTCCAAATTGTCGCAAAGAAACAAACCCTTGTGGACCAACCAAAAGTATATGAGGAATTGCAGGAATTACAACAAACTTACAGTGGTGTTCAAGTAAGTTTCAATCGTGTAAAGTCACAAGCGCTTTCCTTTTATAAAGGTGTGTATAGTAATGAAAATGTTTGTTTGTTTTGCAGGCAAACTTTGAGCAATTGAGCACCAAATATAATGAGCTACAAAGACTCTATGCAGAAAGTGAAGCCAAGATTAAAGAATTAAACAAAGCTCTTGAAGAAGCCTCTCTTAAGTCTGAATGTAGCCATGACAGCATAAGTATTTCTAAACTGAATGCTGATATTACAAGTGACAAAATAGCAGCGCAGAGAGCAGCAGAGCAAAACAAAAAATTGAAAGCTGATTTACAAGAACTTGAAGAGGCTTTCGTAAAAATTGTAAGTAATATATTTTTAATTTTATATATTAAAATCATTGATCTACCAACTAATGGATGTCGGGTCTAATACAAAAACCACAGAAAAAATATCCAAAATTAACCTATATAAAGGTAGTGTATATATGTAACAAAATATAAAAAAAAGTAAAACATTTAATTTAAGTTGTAGTTTAATCTTACTCATTGCAGTTTAAATCTTGCTTGCAATAATTTAAGGGCCTAAAAATACCAAAACTTAACAAAATACTTAATATAAACTTAATAATTACTTAAACACAAGATTAATGGAGCAGCATTTACTTTACATATTAATTAATTTATATATTTTATTATGTCAAATTTTGTAGTATTCACAAGAAATGGAGTTGGGCAGATACATACATACAAAATTAAATATTATAAATGTGAAAATAACTGTGTCTCTCTGTTTGTTAGTTATGACGTGATTATAAGAAATGTATTGATATTAGATATGAAAACCAATTTACAATAAAACCGTTATGCTTTTAGGTAATTTTGGATGCTTTTCACAAAGGAAAAATTTATGTAGCGTAGGTTTGTTGTGTAATGTTCCTAAAAAAATACATTTGGGATTATGAAAATTTGACCAAACATTATTTCGAGCAAATATATTTTCGGACTTCTGATAGTTAATCCCAAGCTGTAAAACGAGCACAACAATATTTTGTTATTTATTGCTAATGTTTAGTAAAAAATAATTTTAAAAATAAGATTAAAATCAAAGCGACTCTATACTTTGTTTGTTCTGAATATTTCAATCTCTTGTGGTTTGAACAATAATTGAAATTGACCAAAAAGTTTATATAAGCTTCTTGAAATTGACTTAATGGGTCTCTTTGTCTTTTGCGCATGCAATGTGTAGAAAAAGGAAGGATAGCTAGCTATTTGATTATTTTGATTGCTTTTGTAATTTATATTTACGATTAATCTAAATATAAATTAAATATTATACAACTGTACAATATAACACTTTTAAATGATAACTGTGTTAACACAATATATTTGTTAAATTTTTGTTGAATTCAATTATTTTTTATGAAATTACTCCACTAGTTTGTTATAATTATTAAGACAAAGATCGAACACTCAGAAAAAATTCCTTCGATCCGGTCGGATTCGAACCGACGTCTTCTTGCATACCGTATCAGACGCTATACCAACTAAGCCACGGAACGAACCAACGGACCTCACGAATTTTTCTATGTACTTGCGTCGTGTCTTTGTACTTGGTCTTTCAACGACTTTTTAGTCGGAGCGCCATCTATGAGAAATCTATGACAGATTTATCACCCAGTTAGTACCTTTACAGCTACCAGTCCTGGCGAGAGATGTCGCTATTCACTGTATTAATTAAATTTTTGTTGAATTGACAATATATTTGTTTAGTGAAAATGTGATACACAATCTTGTGTTTTCACTTTACTTGAGAAATTTTTACAAGTTTTTATTATAACATACCATCGAGTATTTAACCAGAAATAGAGACGAAATGTCATTTAATTTGTTTGAAAACTATTCTGCCTTATCATTACTGTGACAACTGCGCTCCAATTGGATAGCCCGAGTTCGAAACAATTGACGGGTGTCGCCAACTGTTCCACTTCAAATTGACCAGTTGACGTGAGCTTTGCTTTAATGGACGAAAATTGCAAAATTACATATTTAATATGTAATTAGCGATGAAATGTGATTCAGTTTGTTTTGTAATTAGATGTTTTGCTGTTTTTCCCACACCACCGAATAGAATAGCACGGCATTGTTAGAGATATTATCTTTATTACAATAAATACAGATTTTTTTTTGGAATATACGGAGACGTAAGCACAGGTCAGTAGTTGGCCTGTTTATATTTCAGTGCAAACGGGAGTTGATATTTATAAGAGCTGTATCGCTAATGTGTTACCAGGAATATATGGCCCTTATATCGTCTCTATTTCTGGTTATATACTCGATGTGCCATACTCATCGAGCATATAACCAGAAATAGAGAAGAAATAAGGGCCATCCATTCCTGGCAACTCATCAGGTAAAACTTTTAAATATCAGTTAAACTGGTCGATTTGAAGTGAAACAAATGACGACACTCGTCTATTGTTTCGGATTCGAGCTGGCCAAAGACTGACACGCGATTGACACTCTGTATACGATTTTAACGCCCTATAATTTCGGACAATTTTTAACGTGGACCCGACGTTCATATTTGTTGGTATGTCAATGATTAACACCTATAAACACAATTTAATTATAAAATTCCTTGATTTACTTAATTATTTAAAGTTTTTTAAGTTTTCTGTTTTTTAAACTTATATTAAAGAAACGCGTTTTGCAGAGTACAGACAAATTGGAACTTACAGAAAAAGTAGCAGCTGAAAAGTTTTTAAACAGAGAACTGACAATAAAACTAGCAGAGTTTGAAGAAAAGGCGAAGGATATGCACACTAAGCTAATGGCAAAGGATGAAGAAATGATTAGATTACAAACTAGATGTCGAGAGTTGGAAAGTGAAGTTAATCACATTAAACAAAATGCACAAATGGAAGACCATACAAAAACTCTAGACATGCCTAGAAATGGGGTCACAGATGTTGCGGCCCTTGAACAAGCCTCAGAAGCCATTGATACCTGTAATAATAACACTGAAGTTGAACATCACTGCTTAATTCAAACCAAAGAAGAAAACACTTCAAAGATCCCAAAAGAAGATGCTATGGTGAAACTCCAAGAACGTTTCCTAAAGATAATGGGAGAAGTTGCAGATTTGTCAGATGAAAAACACAGGTTAGAACACATAATCCTTCAATTACAAAATGAAACTGATACCATATGCGAATATGTAGCATTATACCAACAACAACGCAGCTTACTAAAGAAAAGGGATGAAGAAAGGTGTGCTCAGATAAAAATATTTCAACAGGAATGCCAGCAGCTTAAAAATCAATTGGAAGAGCTCAGTGGCATTATTATAAGACTGGCAAAAGATACGGAACTCGCAGTTTATTTCCAGGTCGAACCGCGGCAAAGCGATTTGGCTAAAGTTATGAATTTGCTATCAAACTTGAGAAGCAGTACCTTAGTTGATCCAATGAGAACTAGTTCTGAACTAAAGAACTTCTATCCATGCAGTTGCTGCTCTGGACAATTAATTGAAATTTAGTAATTTATTTTGTAACAATATTTACTTTGTATCCAAAATCTTTATTTGTGGAAAAAAATAATATATATTTTAACTCTACTACTACTCTAACTACGTGGAAGGTCAAGAAACTTTTTTACAAGTAACTAATTTTCAAAATCACTCAATAATTTGAGTGATTTTGAAAATTAGTTACTTATGAACTTATGAAGTAATCAATAGATTTGCTTTTTTTCATGACGGAAATCATATTTTGAATATTTTACCCCAGATTTAAAAAGCGTGGCGTATTCCACCGTTACCATAGTCAGTAGTCATTTAAATTTAGAAGTCAAGATTTAGACAGTCAGCAGTTTTATAATAAGTGCGTTTCACTGTCCACTCTGGATATACCTTATTTCAGTGTCACGATTTTTCAATCTCGAGTAGAACAGCGTCAAGATCAGCAACATGGGAAAGTCGATGCAGTCTGTACCAGTCGCAAAATCTTACAATAAGTTCCTTTCTCCGAAAGATAGATAATAAGATAGTTAGATATTGATAGTTATCATTAATTCATTCATTACTTAATCAATTCTGATTCGAAAGATCGATTGTAGTACGAAACTGTACTCCACAAGCCCATATTATTATGACATACGGACACTAACATCATATATGAATATCGCTAAATCATCAACGTACCGTATAATTTTTAAATTAGCAAAAATTTAAAAAAGATCATATTGAAAACTTAAAATTATTAAGACCTCGAAATATCTCGTATTTACTAAAGACATCTAAATGTCAAGAATTTAAAAATAACTTTGATGTGTAATATATATTATGGGTTCATAAACTCTACCTTGTCAAAATAAAACTGTGGACAATAAAACCCCATTGCAATAAACAGACTAACCAAAATCCACTTTTTAGCAGCGACGCGAACCATGTTAATCCCCATTTTTTACCTTACCAGTGTCGTTTAAGTACTCAATTATATAACATTGGAAGTAGCTAATTTAAAAACTTCTTTACTATATTTTATTTCATTTGTAAGTAGACTGATAAATGTATATGCCCAGTGTAAAAATCGGCCATATTTAATGAATTATGTAATTGTTATTCATTGTAGTTTTTATTAAAGGAAAATCTGAATTTAGACGATATATTTTATTGTTGGCTCCAACATTCACAACGACATATTTTTAACTCCCAATTTCAACGTGTATGCAGTTTGCACATTAGCAATATTGTTGTATATAATTGTATTATTAATTCTCACACAATGAACAAGACTTCATAACTTTCTATAAAATTTGACGTAAACCGTCATAAGAATCCTTCGACAGTGGTGTGTCTAATGAAGCTTAAATTTTAATGAAATAATGTAGAGCTCAAATTACAACATCAATCAGAGAAATACATTCAGTTAAAAAAGTCTAAAGGTCTTGTCAATTGGTTCTATATATTCGAGGAAAAAACAATAAATTGATAACAGTTCTTAGTTCTTACCGTAATTTATAAACTGATGTAGACACAATTCTAATCTAACGCAAACTGGCCTTAGTACAATATACAAAGTAATAATGCCTTAAATTAACCGCCCTTTGTTACTACTAATTTAAATTGAGCAAAATGCAAGGAATTTCGTGAAGCTATTAACAGCCATTGAACTTATTCGTGACATAGAAAATTCAATGGCATTGGCCTTCTTTTTGTGTTATCCAACATACAACAGTCCCGTAACTAGACAATAAATGTAAAACCTATCAAAGATTCTTATTTTCCATTTGATATACAAATGTGGTGGTATTCTAATATAACAAAGACACATACAAAATTCTAGTAAAGTTCTAATTTCAATAAAACAAATTCGTTATGTAATAGTAATACACAAGTACCTCTTAAAAGATTAATCATATTATGTCAATCAAGGTTACTGGTACCACTGGTAGAGGTATAGTTGAAGAAATATTATTTGCACCGATGAATGTTATCTCTTCATACAACTTATCCTTTCTATTACAATAAGGCCATAAAGCCATAAACACAGGCGGTTTCCCCATGTTCCTACAGGGTGCTCCTTATACTGGTAGGAACAAGAGGACTAATATTTCTTTTACTTAAAGCGTACTTGGATTGAACGATCTTGGTCTATCGCACCTGTCATGGGTGCGCTAAATGCTTTTCTGAATTCTAGTTTTCAATCATTTATTAACTCAACAGGTCGTTTTTTTTTACAGTAGGAACTTCGTAAAATACCGGCTGCCGACCTTCTAACTCATGCAACAAGTTATTTATGCATAAATATTATCAAGTTTAGAATTAAGTGCCAATGCGTAAAAATATTTAAACTAGTTGTTTGCACTATACAGATGGTACGTGCGTTACCGAGACGGTTCGCTCTTTTGTCCTATTGTATAAAGATGAAGCGATAAGACGAATCGGTGCAAATAATATTTCGCCAACTATAACATATAAATTCTGTAATATATATATCTTCTTTTTTTTCAATAATTAATAATTTTAGAGAAATGATATGGCTGATAAAGAAAAAATGTTTTATTTCAGCAGTACTTCAATCCACGGATACCCCAGAATTATTGCAGTTCAATAATCTGAGCGTCGTATTCTAGAACTTCATTCAATGCTCAAGTCAGGATTGCCCTGGCAACACAAGCACTGGAAATACGACCCTAATGGCAGGGACTTGAGTATGATTTCGAGTGCTTTAAACCATACTCAAATCCTGACATGAGCACGTATTATACTAGTATGGTTTAAAG
>NW_020653337.1:8167702-8176299 GCF_003589595.1 Hyposmocoma kahamanoa
CTCATGGAGGTAGTCTCGATCTCTGATGTTTCAAATAAAAAAAAAAAAAATATTGTAAATGCTATTTACAAAGAGCAACCCCTAGAGTTTCTTGCTCATTCTTCTCGGGGGAATCTGCCTTACGAATGAGCGGTAGAGTTTAACAATTGTGACGATTTCAAGTGTAATAATGCTTACCTATGAAATAAAGATTATTTTGAGTTTGAGTTTGAGTTTGAGCACTCGAAATCATACTCAAGTCCCTGCCATTACGGTCGTATTTCCAGTGCTTGAAATCATACTCAGATCCTGACTTGTGCATTGAGTAGAGTTCTGGAATACGACTCTCAGACTCAAATCTAATTAAAGACACCACAAGTACAAGTTGCCTTAAGATCCTGAAATAGTGGCGCTTGTATAGACTAACATTTTTTTTAATTACCTTATTTCATAACTGTCCTGTTGCCCAGTGGGCAATTACACTTACACAATTTGACAACCAAAGACAAGGATTGCCAGCAACCCAAACAACACCGCTATGTGGTCATGGTAGATTTTTTAGAAGTTAACATTTAAATCTATATAAATAAATATGAGTGATTTCTATATTTGGCTTGGTTTCTACTTAACAAATTAGCAATGAGTGTATAGTTCATTCTAATTGAACAAACTGATTTACTTTGATTAAGCATTTTACGCTATCACTCGCGTTCGTGTGACGACGCAACGCACCGGCAACGCCCGTGTAAATTCATAGCGTCACGCGCAACGCTTATGGCTTACACGAACTAAGATCGATGCCACATAGGCGTCACTGATGCATTGCGTCGTCGTCGTCGCAACGGTACGATCAACGTATTAGGAGCGATGTCAAACGCGCGTTGAATCGTCGCTATGGTTTTGTAGTTGCATCATCAATATACATCCGCAGCGCTAGGCGCGCGGGCAAGCACTGCGACACAAGTGAAATTTATTTACGAGTCGCCACTCACTCGCCGCCGCAGCAGTTGCATCGTGTCTCCGCGAGGACGACGCCACTGAGGCGACGCACACCCATTACACCCGGCGTAACTTAAGTAACAAATTACTAGCTTAGAGAATAGGAAAAGTACTTCTGAAAGCATTCTACAATAAACAATATGCTTCCTGATCCTGGTTCGAGTTTTACTACTTCAACTAAAAAGCCTCCAAAGTTTCAAAGTACAAAGTTGCTTGCAATTGCGCGCCACGTCGTGTCAACGCACCGTGTCGCTTGTCGTTCCGATTTATATGTAGTACAACATGGAGTAACGACGCAACGTTTCGCGTGGCATCGCTCTGAATCGTCCTGGAGTAGTATGACTATTAACTATTTAATTTAATTTTATATAGATCTAATGAGCTAGAATCCAATAGCACTAAACACCTACTCCATTAAAGTAAATCTGCGTGTCGGAATCACACACGGAATCTGTTAAAATTACATTTATGTACAGTAACAACACATCAAGTGTAACAGATGTAGATCTTATTTCTACAGGTTAAGTTTGATTATTGTAATCAGTCCCACTTGATGCAAAATAAAAATAAATTAGTATCTCAATTTATATGACTGCTTGTAAAGTAAAACGACACATTTGAACTTGCTCCGCTTGTAGCACGAATGGGAAAGCGTAAAAATAGTTACACTACATGTTGCTCACGTCCTTATATAATAATAAAATATGAACAGTCCACATAAATTGAGATAAAAAGTCGTACAAGTGCACATTTTGCAGTTTGCTAACACAGATTCAATTTTCAACTCTAAAGCATTGAAATTGGATAAAGAGCTACTCTCATAGTTTTATTATATATAATAGGTATTGGATAATAGCGATACAACGCTCTTAAGGGATTATCTAAGGGAAAAGTGTAGCGCCACTTTCCGACGATAGCATTGGTGGAGTAATGGTAGCATATGGCAGTCGCTACATCCAGCACGGTATCGCCGCCAGCGCGTCCTTGCAGCGTACATTCTAAACCACCTTATCGATTTCTGCCGCCAAGCAGTAGAGTTTTAACAGTACTGTTCCGGTTTTGAAGGGTGAGGGTGCTGGTGAAATTACAAGCACATGAGACTTGTCAACTTGTGTCTCAGGGTGTCGGGCGCAGTGGCAGTGCCCTCAGATCTTTGCGATTTAAAGCTCAGAGTGGCATTGCAACTGTTGTGGACAGGCGTGTAGGTTACCATCAGACGCACGACTAGTTCGTCCTGTCCTTGATATTATAAAAAAAACCTTAAAAATTTTGAACACTGTCATTAAGGACGCGTCTGGGGTCTGCTGTGTAGAAGGAGACTTACTTTAAAAGCCTTATGTCTAAATGTAAACAGTGTAAATGACATCATTTACATCGACTCAGATCAAACGACTAACGTGATTGGAAAATTGCGATTTTCGCCCCTTACATTCATTGTCATACGAATACAGATTTCTGAATTGGTTAGCGCAATTCCATGAGAACAAGTTTTGGGATTCATACACATAGACTCAGGTAGCAGCAGTCTTTATAGACAATACAGTCTACGGAAAGAAACAGCCTTCGTACAGGAAATTTTTCTAGAACACCTAACTATAACTACAATTTGCTAATAACAACACAACAATTACTACTTGAAAAATGGTTTTGCCTCTTAAAATCTGCAATAAAAATAATTATAATATTATTATAAACTTATTTTTATAAGTAATAAACAGAATCATAGTAAACAAAAAAAACAGAAACTTACCAATTAAATTCAGTCATCTTTCTTAGGGCTATTTGTGATAGGCTCTTGACTAGGCTGAAAAGAATATTTATATTATATAATACTTGGCTGATCGGCCAGCAAAAACATTATTATAATATAAAAGTATTCAACTTCATAAACACACAATAAGCGTCTAGAGATCAAAGTATTTTGTAAATGTTTGATTCATCATCATCAAGTCATTTACACGTCCCACTGCTAGGTAGGGGATTCCTCTCAGGCGAGGGTTTAGGCCTAGTCTAGTCTAGTACCCTATTAAAATTAAAGAAAAATACCTATATAATTTTATTAAATTAGTTACCTCTTCATTTTTTAAATTAAGAGGTTGACCAAAAAAAGACATTGGTGTCAAAAACAATTCATTAAAATACCTGATTTTCAGTAATTGGCAAAAATGTGCTTGATCTCTAGATATATTTGATGTGTGTAAACATTGACCTATTGGTAGGTCAATGTGTATAAATATAAACAACATATTGCAACAACAAATCAAAACACTTTTTATTGCATTTTTCAATTCATGTGAACTTGCATTTACATTTATTAACCGACTTCAAAAAAAGGAGGAGATTCTCAATTCGACTTTTTTTGTATGTATGTTACGCGATAACTCCGGTATTTATAAACCGATTGTCATAATTCGCATTTAGCGCCTAAATTTTACTTGAGGAGCAATTATTTTAATGGTTGGTTTTGCTATTCTCCAATTCAAGGCGTTTTTCTCTCTCAATATACTTCGAGTAGTGAGAACCAATTTTTATTATCTCCTGTGTCAAGTCATGTATACTGGCGAACTAAACATCCCCATATTTCAATAAAACTTGGCAAATATGATGTAATTCGACATACTTTTGAGGTCGGTTTTTTTAGTACTCTGTACTGAGATTATTTTAAATTTTACTGACATAATTGTTATTGATTCATTCAAACAAAACAGATGTAATAAGATAACCATAATTTTATAACATATTATAAAAATGACTTACTTCAAAATAGCGATGGTAAAGTAGAACGCCATAGACACAGCCTACAGATACTAGAATTTGAATGACTAGCCATGCAATCACGTTGCACACTTGAGCTTGCCCAAATAATTCCTTTCCGTTCTTGATGCACAACATTGATTCTGTAACCATTATAGCTCCATACACCCAGCATTGAGTTCCTACTCTTTTACATTTTGGATCAGTTACATAGGTGTAATATTGTCTGGAATGTTAACATTTCAAATAAAATGTTGCATGCGAGAAAAAGAAAAGAAGTAACCGTAGTCATGGCAATGACAAGTAAAAGCAAATATGACATTAATCCCACAGAAAAATTTCCAAAAATGCATCTCAATTGACCAATATATCCCATTACGAGGCTACAGCCTCCTTAAGGCCCCTGTCCGCTTCGCTGGCCGTTTGAAGGTTAGGGAATACATAACGATTATGACAGCTACATGGTCCTTAGATTTGTTTTTAATAATTTACCTCACAGAAGGAGCAACGATAACTCCAACAAGACAAAGACGCGCTATAACCAGAGGATGTGAAGGTGGCATCTCAAAAATGTGCTTCAGGAAGAATGTGTTTAACTCTGATATCTGCCAGAACACCACTAATTGACTCAATGCAAAGAACCTCATGTAAGTACATGTTGGATCCAGCCAACGTACAGGACTCCATTGAACTGGTGTGAACTGCAACAGTGCTCTTTTAATCTTTCCTGAGGTTGAAGAAATATCCCTGGCAAATAAAATATTTCCTGTATCACACTAAAGTAAACATTTTATTCAGTGATATAAATAAAAGCAGACTTACTCATTTATAATAACAGTGGGTGTGCGCTTTGATAGGATACATTAATAATTCTTGTTATACATACCTTATACTGACCCACTTGTATTCTCTCATTTCAAGCATTTTACAAATTTTAAGTCCACACCAGATCCCCAAACCATTACAAACTAGGACATCCAAAATAACAGAGTCCCACCAGCATTCCAAGAAGTTAGGCAGTAAGTGAGCAAATGCAATTTCTGTGATCTCCCACATTACAGATATGGCCCACAGCAGTCCCGCGTGTCTGAATAGCAAGGCCTTAAACAACCACCCTAGGAAGTGGCCCCAAGCAAACACATCAACATGAGACCAAATTTTCGCTATAGATATGTCTGAACAATTAACTGCGTATTCCTGAAAAATAAATACTTTCATTCAGATCCAACTACCAAACATTATTAAGCACACTCATGCAGCAATTAGTAAATATGCTAAGCTACCTTATCCATGTCGATATGAAAGTTCCTAAGCTCTGGATCAATCCAGTACATGATTTCGTAAACTGTAGAGTGGCTTTGAAACAACAGGAAGAGTAGTGCCAGTAAGTAGAGGACAGACATGCCAAATACAATCCTCCACACAGCTGGATGTGGGCGAGTGAACGGTCCATTTGGGAAGGTCAACACTGATATTATGAGGAAAAAAAATACTACACAACACATTCCTGACCAAATATTATCTTGAATAGTTGATTCATCTCTGTAACAAAAAAAACCAGAAAATTATTAAAGAATTCAAGCTAGCAATGAATATGAGGATATCTAGATTAATGGTAGTTAATAGTAATTCTACATTAAATAGCTTGTCCTATCTTCTTTATTCATTCTTGATTTCATGTTTTTTCAATGTAGCAGTAGTATAGAAAACTAAAAAAAATGCAGGGCTGATAACTAAATATACACCTACAGGCCAACCGCTAAACTGAGTTAGTTCCTGAGGTAGCTGCGCAGGTGGAATGGCAGTTCGTAACAGCTATTTCGCGCTGCACATAGGATAATTTCAACATGATTTTTCTGATGATATTCAATAATAAGTGGCATATTAATTATCAATGAAATAGCTGTTTTCGTATTATCATTTCACATAACAACAATTGCCTAATTTGGTAGAGACTTTTTAGCCCAACTTGCTATTGAGTTTTTTCAGAAAAATAATGTGTAACATACAATAAAATAGTGTAAGTGGTTGAAATTATCCCATGTGAAGCGTGACATAACTATTACGTAAAGTGTCACTCCTCCCGCACCGTGCAACAATCTCAGGAGCCAACTCAGTTAAAGGGGTAGCCCTGTATTAAGGCCAAAAATAATATTCACAGTTTAAAACATATAACTATACGCGCTGTATATTTTAAAGTGAGACATATTCATACATGTCATAGTAAATCATGTTACAACTTAACATAGACTAAAATAAAATTAGGATATGGGATAGAACAAAAAATCAATCAACAAAATGTTTTGAAGTGTAAATAGGAATAAACCGTTTCCCTTTACGCTTGATTTCGAGTGCAATGGGAATAATACCAAGCGAGCGCCGAGTGAGACAGCAACAATAACAATGATTTCACATTTACGTTTTAGCTTATGTTAATTATTTTTGCTTGAACTATCATCGAAATGTTTTACGTACTAAAAAAGATAAGTTTATGATTTAGTAACTAGTCATCATTTAATAAGAATTGAGGTTTTTGTCGTAGTTAAAAATGTGAAATCAATTATTTACAATGATTGTGATGTGAATGAATTTAGTTATTTACAGTTTATTTACACTTACGTGGTACGGAGCAAGTGTTCAAAATGTCCACCGTTTTCTACAATGCATGGTCTAGCACGGCATAGTAAATTTTGTTTTAAATTGTACAATACAAACGCATTTTGTCTCACAGTCCAAATGGTGAGATAATCCTCTCACGCAACACTTCGACACGGTTCACCTCCTCCGCGTAAACTCCGATTTGAGAACATTTCAATAGCTTGCCTCACACTATCACCACTTATTGCGTAAAGTCGCACCATCTCAGTCAATTCGACGTTACAATAAATATCCATTTTGCGGCGATCGGGCGACCGGAAGTACAAATAATTTACGTGTCTTCGTTAGATCAAGGTCGCACGTGCACTGAGCAGTTTCGCATATGCGCTCGCGCCCCCACCCTCGACCTGTGCTTTGTGTTTCGCCGCCGTGTCACCACCCGCCGCGGGCGTTGCGTCGCATGTGCATAGATTTCGATAACTAATGTTGTTCTCAAGTAGTAGTCGTTAAAAAAAAAACAAAAAATATTTTTTGTAAAGTTTAAGTTCATTACTTTATTATTTCTTTGGGTTCAGAAACAGGAATATAAGTATGTCCCACTTTCAAATATACAGCCTGTGTATCGCACATGACAACTAACAGAGTATTATCTCAAAATTGCTTTAAGTTATATTAATATTACCTATCATATATTACATATCACTTTGAAATTAAATCGTATACGAATGACATATAAATACAGCGAAATTTTGGAGATAAATTATGAATATAACGCAATTTTTGAGATAACAATACTAAGTTAGGTGTCAAGTCCGATATGCGCAGTGAAGTGCCCCTCAGATCTTTGCGATTTAAAGCTCTGAGTGGCACTGCAACTGTTGTAGACAGGCGTGTAGCTTAACATCAGGCGCACGGTTTGTTCGTCCTGTCATTTGATAATATAAAAAAAACTACATTATACAGGGTGTAAATTTGAGACGGGGCAGCAAGGCCAGCTACTTTAACTGTTGTAGTTACAAGAAAACGGTTCTAGAAGACTATCCACGAATTTTGAAAATATTTTGATTGGCGTTCACAGGTTTTGAAAAAATGGTACAGTAAGCAAGAGGCAGACTCAGAGGGAGTATCAAAGAAATTTTTGCATAAGTTGATCCCTAGAACAAAAGAGACAGCACAAATTGTTAGTAACAATGTATAATATTTAAGTACAAATATAGTGTTAATATACTAACAATATGCACAATCTAATATGATTCAAATGAATAAATTTACAGAGAAAATGATATATTTTTGGGTGAGAGGACAGAAACAAAAGGTATTTAATGGAGTAATCAGTTATTCTAGGTAGTTAAGGAAACTAAAAATAAGGAAACAAAGAAATTGACAATGTATTATTTATTTCAAAATAAAAACAACAACAAAAAGCAAAAGTACATAAAAAATCTATGATTGTAAGTGCTGGAATTGATTGCAGCCTTGGCGATGCATCGATTCGCTCTCTTCTGCAAAGAGCAAGTAGCGGATGAAATTTTACTCGGATGGATTTTATTGAAAATTGCAGCAAGTGCGTCTTTCAATTCTTGAACACAGTTGTATTTTTTTTTAAATTTCATTTTTTACATAGCCCTAAAGAAAAAAATCAAGGAGCATCAGATCAGGACTGTGAGGTGGTCATTTGATAGGATTATGTGTTCCAATCCATTTGTTTCCACATTTGAGAACATTTTGATTAAAAATCGTATTAAAAGTGACAATTTGCTATTAACAAAACAAACCAAAGCTGTTATGATATATTATAATATGGTTTTACTTAATTCTTATTTGAAGAGTAGTGGCCAGTTTCATTTCTAACAAAAAGCTTGCATTTAAAATGTATGGGAAAAGATTTTTTGCAATTTCTGACATTTCGAGTACTCTTACATCAGTTGGTCCCATAGAGACTATTGATCCTTACCAGAGACCAAATTGAATGATATAAAAAAAGTTTTGTAAAAATTGCCTTTTATCTTGCTAACTGTACCCTTTTTTTAAAATCTGTGAATGCCAATAAAAATTCTTCAGAATTCATGGATAGTAGATAGAAAATTTATGTACCTACAACGATTAAATTTCTCTCAAATTTACACCCTGTATAAGATGAAATGCATGAACATGCAACCGCTATCTAATGAGAAAACTTAATTAATAGGTATTGGCCAGCATAACTTATTTTTTACAATCCAAAAAATCGTGGCAAACAGTGGGGCATTTTTTTTCAAATCTAGGAA
>NW_020653337.1:8176309-8181368 GCF_003589595.1 Hyposmocoma kahamanoa
GTAAGTCTTATAAAACAAACCAAATACACTCAATATTATGATGAAAAAGTTAAATGAATGAATTAAGTCACTTAAGTACACAATTTTAAGTATCTTGTATTGTATGTTGGACTACATATATAACATGGTATGGTAACATACTATTTAACATTTTACACAATATACATACCTACTTATATAATTAATTACATCACGCTATGTGGTGCAATACGGTACATTAACTACATACCTGACAAAGGCCGTGTAGATAACAGAAGCAATAGATACAGCCAAAAGTGTTATGGTATGTGGTTTGTAGAAGAATTCTAAGGATATATCGTCAACCGGCCTTTCATTGATAGAACTAAATGCATCCATGTACTCGTTGGATGGTACTGTAGTGGTGGACGGTGTTCTATCCTTCATATTGAACCAGTTAAAACGTCAGCCTCCACAACAACAATAAATCGATAGGTGACTTTTTCATAATCTAATAAATTGTTGGGAAAAACATCATAAATTGAATTGACCGTCCAATAATAACGAAGAACACGCGAGCAACGACAGTCACAAACATGTAAGTCACAGACTATGCAAGTTAAAATAGACACCACAAATTAGAAAGATAGACACAATGCATTTTTTTTATTATGAGTTTTGGCTTGGATACAAGTACTTTGCAGTGTTGCCAGACTTTTGCGAAAAGCTTATAGGATGGAAAAAAAGTCTAAAGTATTAAGTAGCCGATATTCGCTCAAGCCATAAAATCCCTGAAAATTAAGGAAAACAATTGTACAATACTGCTTGCTGCCGGAAATTGGGAAATAAGAACTCTCTTATCCCAATTCCCAACACGTAAACATTAACTTTCCATAGAGAGACTAAATTCAACGACTGGGCAACAGTAGGTATTCATAAGAGTAGGTCTCGCTTGTATGAGATATATGCTATGAAAACTTATAATACTAATTCCAATTTCATAGAATATGCTAGAATTTATTCGAAAATATTTAAAAAAGTTTGTGTAGCTGCTAAGGTTAAGTTTCACAGCGACAAAATTAGACAATCGATAAATAAATCTAAAACTACTTGGAGCATAATAATTAAAGAGTCAGGCAGGGTTAAACTACACGATAGAGATATAGTTTTAGAATTAGACAGCAAACTTATAAAATATAAAGATAAAGTAGCCCAAGCTTTTGAATCGTTCTTTTCGGAAATTGCTGTGAACACTACAAAATCATTAAATTCCTCCCCTTCACTTGCTATTGATCTCCTAAAGGAAAATGTTAACGTTGGTGGCAGTTTATTTAATTTTCGTCATGTTAATCCACAAGACATCATTAAAGCTTTTAAGTCAATACATGTTAAAAAAACTGAAGATCTCTGGGGCATATCAACTAAAGTTATAGACTCAGTTATTAATCTCATTTCCCCACAGTTAGCTGTAGCTTTCAATAGGTGCGTTGACGAAGGTGTTTTTCCCGATTTAATGAAATACAGCAAGGTTATTCCCTTATTCAAAAGCGGTAGGAAAGTTGATCCTAGCAACTATAGGCCCATTTCAATTTTACCAGCTTTAAGTAAAATATTCGAAAAGGTTATGCTAACTCAATTACTGTCCTATTTCGGTAAGAATCATATTTTTCATAGTGAACAATACGGGTTTACTAGTGGTAGATCGACTAGCGATGCGGGGGTAGCGTTACTAAAAACACATCTTTGATGCTTGGGAAAGGTCCCAGAACGCTATTGGTGTTTTCTGTGACCTCTCAAAGGCATTTGATTGCGTTGATCATAATACTCTTATTACGAAGCTGGAACATTACGGTGTAAATGGCAAGGCGTCGAAACTTGTCTCGTCATATCTCAACGGTAGAATTCAGAAAGTAGACATAAATGGAGTGACTTCTTTGGGTTCTCCAGTAAAAATGGGTGTTCCGCAGGGCTCAATACTTGGACCTTTCTTATTTCTGATTTATATTAATGATCTGCCATTCTTTGTTAAGGACCATTGCGAAATAGTGATGTTTGCTGATGACAAATCCTTGATTTTTAAAACAGACAGACATGACATTAACTATGACCGTATTAATGATACCCTCTCTAAGGTAGTTTATTGGTTTAATGCTAACAATTTATTGCTTAATGCCAAGAAGACAAAATGTGTTAAATTTGAATTACCTAACGTAAAATCGACTAGTCCAAGCATAGAAATAAACGGAGAAAAGTTAGACCTTGTTAATAAAGCAGTTTTCTTGGGAGTGACCTTAGATAGTAAACTTCAGTGGTTTCCACATATATCGTCCCTGGCCAGCAGATTAAGCTCCGCTGCATACGCAGTCCGCAGAATACGTGAGCTTACCGATGTTAGTACTGCTAGACTAGTTTACTTTAGTTACTTCCATAGTATAATGTCCTACGGGATTCTCATGTGGGGTAAAGCGGCAGATATTCAAACCATATTTGTATTGCAAAAACGAGCGATTCGTTCTGTGTACCGTCTAGGCTCTCGGGTATCTCTCAGAGAAAAGTTTAAGGAGACGGGTATCATGACTGTGGCATCACAGTAAATTTACTCAAATATTTTATATGCCCGTAAAAATAGACATAATTTCAATAAGAAAGAAGATATCCATAATATTAACCTTAGAGCTAAGTCCAAACTCATGGTACCACGATTTCGTTTAACAAAGGTAAACAACTCTTTTATGGGGAACTGTATACGTTTTTACAATAAGATTCCGGAGCATATATTAAGTTTATCATTTCCTAAGTTTAAAAACTACATTAAAAATATTTTGATCGAAAAATCATATTACAAAATTAAAGACTACGTGTTAGATAAAGATGTATGGAAAGACGACATGGCTCCAGAATCCACACAAATTTGATTCAAAGTGTATTCCATAGCATTTAAGTTTATTTGAAAAGAGTAATCCCTAGAGTTTCTTGCTCGTTCTTCTCAGGGAGGTCAGCGTAGTGAACGAGCAGTAGCTTAAGCTTAAATGTGACGTTTTCAAGTGTAAATTTATTTTACCTATGTAATAAATAATCTTTGACTTTGACTTTGACTTTGTAGAAATGCTCAAACATCCAAAAAGTTGTTTTACAACTCCATTCCCCACAAGATCCCTAATCAAGTTTGTAATTCCCCAGACATTTTATTAAGTAGCCTAAAATCGCCTTTTGCTATTTCAAAAAGCCTAAATATCATAATATTATGGTTCTAATACATTATGTTTTACTTTCTCTTAAATAACTTAGTTCACTTATTTGGGTTTCTTAAATAGTCTTCGGCGGCGGGAGTCAACATTCAGGTTTCACTTTCACTCAGGGTCGTATTCTAGAACTCTATTCAATGCTCAAGTCAGGATTGCACTGTCAACACAAGCACTGGAACTACGACCCTAATGGCACGGACTTGACATGATTTCGAGTGCTTTAAACCATACACAAATCCTGACTTGAGCATGAGTAGAGTTCTAGAATACGTCCCTTAGATCACATTATCTTCTATCACTTCGAACAAAAATGTTCAATTCGTAATTATTGAAATTTTTAGAATAAAGTATTTTGTAATTTGGTTTAAAAGAAGAAATATAGTTCTAACTTTCTTCGTCACTATTTCTGTCTTCGTTTTTTCTTCATAATATACTTAAAATAAAAAATAATCTTTAAAAAGACGTAGTTCTATGTAACTTCAAAAGCCCGCCATTTCTCTGACACAATGAATATTTTTTTTGTACTGTTTTTTCCATTGGAAAAGGCAAAGGCACTAATGCGCCGTACAGCCAAGACCTAGGGTCGTATTCTATAACTCTACTCAATGTTCAAGTCAGGATTTGAGTATGGTTTAAAGCACTCGAAATCATACTCAAGTCCCTGCTATTAGGGTCGTATTGCTTGTGTTTCCAGTGCAATCCTGACTTGAGCATTGAGTAGAATTCTAGAATACGACCCTAGTGTCGTATTCTAGAACTCTGCTCAATGCTCAAGTCAGGATTGCACTGGAAGCCGGGCGGCGTCGTGGTGAATATTCACTGATCCCACGGCGCCGACTCAACCGGCGAGAGGGAAACCCGGGGGGGTTTAGTGGGGTAGGCCCTCCAGTCTGGAGGGAGAGTCCCCACATAACCCCTAAGTCTCCCTGGGCTCAGGGGTATCCATAAAGATTTCCCTCCCGTCAAAAAAAAAAAAGGATTGCACTGGAAACACAAGCACTTGAAATACGACCCTAATGGCAGGGACTTGAGTATGATTTCGAGTGCTTTATGAAATATGGTAATAAAAAAAATTTTAGTCTATACAAGCGCCACCATTTCAGGATCTTAAGGCAACTTGTACTTGTGGTGTCTTTAATCAAATTTGAGTCTTGGGGCCGTATTCCAGAACTCTACTCAATACTCAAGTCAGAACTAGAGTATTGCAGTGAGCACTGAAAATCATACTCAAGGCCTTGCCATTAGGGTCGTATTTCTAGTGCAATCCGGACTTGAGCATTGAGTAGAGTTCTAGAATACGACCCTGAGAGTAATCTCTTTGTTGTATTCCATTTACAAGAATGAAATGACTTCGATAATGCTTCTTAAGAAATAACTTTTTTTAATTATTTTGGCTTGGATACAAGTCCTTTGAGCCATGTATTCATTTAATTATCGGTTACTCCCATAGATTTAGTATATCCATAGATTGGCCCTGACGTATTGGAGACGAGACCAAAACAAAAATACATCTGTGTGCGTATAATGTGCATGTGTGCAAGATAAATAGTGTTGCGCCATCCACTGATTTAACTTAAATATCGATTAACATATTACACCGGCATTTCATTCGTTGTATTCGCCAAAATGTCTTAACGCAAAATACCGAGACGTTAATTAACTAGTTAATTAATGATTCAATAGAAAATTAAGAAAGCTACTATCACCTACTGGTAGTGCCATAGGATGGTAGGTAAACAATGGGGACTTTCACCCAAGATAACACTATGGCTCTACAAAATGGTGATAAGACCCATGATCAGTTACGGCGCGATAGTATGGAGGCCACGAACCAAGCTGACGACCGCAACCTACAA
>NW_020653337.1:8186368-8212564 GCF_003589595.1 Hyposmocoma kahamanoa
GCAAAGTATCAGACTGAAACGAATGCCTTTATTTTATATCTAACTTCTCAACTAGACATTCAGGGTCTTCAATCTTGGGAATTGATCCATATTTGAAGTTTGAGTGAAAACCACTACAAGTCAATCCTTTATTAATGGAATATTTACATAACTGGATTCGAATTATTTAGAAAGAAAGTGTCACTTTGCGTGATTATAATTTCATAAACTGTATCACAAAGGGGCTCTTTTTAGTTTTAACGAAAAACTCTATTGTCTATGGTACTCGCTACAGATTCATTATAGTTCTGTACACAGCAATTAAGACGTTCTGATTCGGTAGTTCAAGGTCGAACTAGAAATGCACTCAAGTTGCACTTACAGCTAGTGATGGGCCACCTTTACCAGTCTGCATCCAATTAGTCAATAAAAACTATAATATTCATACACGAATTATCAAATTGTCCCATGATGATCTGGAAGCAAAAGAAAAGCATAGAACGTATCAGCTGCTTAGGATTCCGTGCAAATCGTAAAAGCCGACTGAGGGCCTGGGATTAATGGTGTCCTATATGTAGGCGGCATGCTGGCAACCTGTCACTATTTAGTGCACTAAGATTAAAATTTTAATAAAAACGTTTGTTAAACGTGGCTAAAGTGGGCTTGTCTTACTCAAAGCACTGCCTACCCCTATGGGAGACAGGCGTGACGGTAGTATGTATGTAAATTATTGAATGACTTACGACATCAGGATGATATTTAGATACAGGAAAAAAGGAATTGTAAGAAAACAATGCACTTAAGTATTATAAGTTGTCGTATTTACAAAAGCATAACTAATGAAATTAATTATGGCGTTAAGTATGTATAACGTTATAATTGAAGGTTTAGGTCTTACAATGAAAGATTGATAAGATAAAACATGAATTAGTTATTCATTGTATTCGTTACAAGAATAACTATTAATATAATCAAAGAAGACATAAAATAATATATTACTAAAACTAATTTATGTAACCAATTTCACACGAAACGTAATCGAAGAATAATAAACAATAAGTGCTATCCATAAACGTAATTTAAAAGTAACGTACTAATAATATTTATTATACTGATTAAGATGACGATCTCAAATATTCCCAACCCTCGTCTTTAGGGTCGTATTACAGAACTCTACTCAATGCTCAAGTCAGGACTTGAGCAGACTTAAGTATGATTTCAAGCACTGGAAATACGACCCTAATGGCAAGGATTTGAGTATGATTTTCAGTGCTCACTGCAATACTCAAGTCCTGACTTGAGTCAGGATCTGAGTATGATTTCAAGCACTGGAAATACTACCCTTACCTTCGACCATTAGGGTCGTATTTTAGAACTCTACTCATTGCTCAAGTCAGGATTTATTATACCGAATAATATTTAATATTTAATTACCGATGAAATGTGATTCCGTTTGTTTTGTAATTAGATGTTTTGCTGTTTTTCCCACACCACCGAATAGAACAGCACGGCATTGTTAGAGATATTATCTTTATTACAATAAATACAGAATATTTTTTGGAATATACGAAGACGTACACATTGGCCTGTCTATATCATAGACTATTAGATGGTCTATATTTCAGTGCAAACGAGAGTTGATATTTATAAGAGCTGTATCGCTAATGTATTACCAGGAATATATGGCCCTTATTTCGTCTCTATTTCTGGTTATATACTCGATGGATTCTTCCCTCCGATTTGGAGCGTTGCCAATGCAAATTATTCAAAATCCCCAAAAATCAAGGTTATAAATTTAGGGAGAGCAAAAGTCATATTTCCCACATGGAATAATATTTATTCATTCTCAGTATTTATTATATTATTATTGTTACGCTTAAAAATATATCAAATAATTAAGAAAGTCAAAATGTGCCCATCTATTACATATACGTTGCGTTATAATTAGAAATAAACTCAACAAGTTGAATTAAGTTTAAACCTTAATATTTAAGCTTGACGAGTGGCAAGTTGTGGTAATAAGGTCTATCCATATATATCCGGGCCGTTCTCGAGACGTGGACAGGCCGTGCACCGCCAGGGGCACACCGGGGACCGTTCAAAACGAGAAAGAGTCGCGCGCTCAACTCCCATCGATTGATCATCATCATCCTATTTAAGAGCCAGGCTCTTGTCGATGGCTGATAATAGTAGTAATTTTACAATGCAATAATATACATATAATATAATTATATGTATATAATTATGTAATAATTTTATGCATATAAGCGGTTTGCTAATAATTCTATATAAATGTTGCTATATAAGCAGCGCATGTGCGATGTTGAAAAAAATATCAATATCGTTCATAAACAAACAAATAAATAGTATTTTTATCAGTGATCATCAATGTAACAAAAATATGATAAAATTCTAGAATGCTAGGGCATTTTCGCCACATAGCGTAATCCAAAATCCAAAATCCCCAAAAGACTTGTTGAGTTGAAATTCCCTGTATTTGGGGAATTTCCCATAAATTGGTAACACTACAGTTAGTTTAGAAAAGTCTGACGAAAGAATCGGACGTGTATTGAGTGAATCCGATCCGATAGTCGGATCCTACCATCAGACACGAAATCGGACGTGTATTACCGCACTAAGTTGTGTCCATGGCACCCGCGACGACACAGGGCCCCTAGTGCGGGGCTGTGTATGCGTATTATCAAGTAAACGATAACATAGTTTACGTGCAATAATAATATAGAAAAGTTATTGAAAGGAACGAATTGGACGCTTTTGATAATGAAGCTTTTATACAATTACATAAATAACTATTACGATCAGATGATCACCCAGTTAAGGCACACTGGTAACGTAGAAAAGTGAGTGGAGTGACGGGTTCAAAAAAAACGCAAATGTTAGTTTCGTATTTATTTACGATTTGTCACATAATTATCTATAATACAATTCATCAATATAGCAATGCAAAATAATAAAGAATACATGTAATAAATAAATTTCATCACATTCAGTGTTTCACTTACTTGTCTACACTACAAAATATAAAATAAACAGTTCTCAAAGAGTCGCCACGAAGAACAATATTTTCCAGTAAAAAATGAGTGTAAACACGCTAGCATAAAAAATCGGGATTTCACATTACACAGCATGTAACAAGAACAAATAACCCAACCATTTGTAATTTTGCTAAATAATTAATTGTCCCCTATAAAGAACAAAACTGATGACTTTGATCAAAATTAACATATAAACTGGGAATACAACTGGATGATTGAATTTAGCAAAAGAATAGGTACTGCACTTGGCAAACAAAACTTTGTGCTATATGATGAAGGGTTCTTACAGGGTATTTTGTTACATTCTATACTTTTCGGTCATCCAGAACTAACTTAATCTAAACATTACAGGGCATCATAATAACAGAAAACAGACTTAAGTGATTGAGATTAAGCTAAAAATTACGTTATGAATTTATCAAGAGATCTCATTATTTAACATCAACACATGATTAGCACTTATCAGTGATTTTCTAAAGACAGCGATTACAATGAAAGAATTTAACAATAAACTATCCGATAAATATACCCTTTTGTTGATTTTTGACATTGATTAAAACGTTACTAGGATAGTAACAATTCTGCTAAATTTCGCATGTGGGATGTATACGCAGAATACTTTTTGCTTACACGTTATCTACATTATCATCAAATCTTGTTTCCGGAAAATAAAGTTACAAATCATTCGTACGTGGAGTATCCAGTCTTATTATTATACACAGCTATTTTTTTAACAAGAATAATAACTTATGACTAAATCTAACCCCTACGATAAATGTCGATTGAAAAAAACATTCCTCACTTCGTTCCTCATTTCATTATATTATCACTTTCATTAAAACCTATCAATCAATTTCATTCTTTATCCATCTATACTTTGTGTTATTTTCGGAGTGTTAGTTCTTTTTGGGCTAGAGTATTATTACATTGGAAAAAATTTGCCATTCAAAACAAAATTTTCAATCCATGTCTATTTTTAATATTATTAGTGTTGTGTCTCAGTCGATTGTCGCCCAGAGCTAGACCTCAGCTCACGGCGTGGGCCAGGAGGAATAGATTCTTCAGAGGACTTACGACCCTTTTTTCTATTTCCCCTCCTTCCTGTATCATTTGAATGACCTTCGTCGTGAAGGGGGCCATTGCCGTTGTTGTCACCATCCACCTTGTTGCCTGCAATGTCAATATTTTGTCCATTGTCATTGACACTAGGCACATTAGAATCGTCAAAAGGATTTAGGGCTTGTACTTTCTCATCTCTTTCCAAATTCACTTGAGATGATGTGTTATCATTCGAAGTAATTTTAGGTACATTATTTTCAAAGTCACTAGTTTTCATCCCCGTCTTTATTACCGTTGATGGCGCAATTAAATCTTCAAGGTCCATCTCACCTGTATGTGTGGCATGATCAGATCGTTTTTCTAGATTCGAAATACCTTCAGACAACGGAGTCTCTTTAACCTTCTTTGCTGAATTCAGGTCTGTCGATTGCAATGCTAAATTTTCGGGTTCAATAGCCATTTCATCATGTGTTCGTTTGTGAGTCAGTGAGATGGCAGCTGCGCCATCATCTGTTGACAACGTTCTTGTTACGTACTCAGAAGAGGGCTTATTCAATTTGTCAAAAGAGTCCTTATCAATGTCTTTAGCTCTTTTAGCTTCAGCAGAGCTAACTAGACTAGCGCTAAGGGCGCCAGATGCCATTTGTTCTAACAACATTTTACTTATGTCTATGTCTTTTTTGTCCCCTTTCAATAATTTCTCTTGCACCGCCGCAAATTCTGGTGGAACATGAGTTCTTAGTGCGTCATATTGTTGTTTCTTTTTATCCACCTTTGACAAATCAGTTGCTGTAGCTTCGTGACCCTCACTTTCACGACTCTTTTTATCAGCACGAAGTAAAGCATCGTAGTTCAAAGATTGCTTAGAAAGAGATTCTAGCAAGTATGGATCGGGTGGTAATAATATTTGCGGCAACTGACTCGTTTGTTGTCGGTCAGAAACTTTCTGTTGACGAGAAGTTGCGGAATTAGTAACCACAGTTGATGAACGCGGAGTGGTAGTCTTCGTACTAGTGCGGCTTGAACTATGACTGGAACTGTGTAAGCTAGTCGCACTAGAACTTGCGGCCAAATTATTGCTCAGAAGTCCTAGCGCATCATATGCCGACGACATCCCAGTATGCATACCAAATGGATTTAGTCCACTCAAGCCTAACTGCGGGTAAAGCATGTTTGGATTAGAAAAAACAAATGGAAATTGTGAATTGGTGGATTTTGAACTCGCTGAACTTCCCGGATCAGTAGGTTTTCTAGATTTGGATTTGCTATCTGCTGTCGAAGTGCCTGCGCCACTGAGTGCGTTCATGTCGAGCGAAGAAAATCCAGGAAGACCTAAACCAGCTAAATTTGCAAATAAGTTTCCTCCAGTCATGTTTCCTAGTAAATTGGGCATACTAGCAAAGGAACTCAGTAATGGATTATTCTTAGGATCGAAACTACCTAAGCTCGAGAGTAATTTCGGGTCGAAAGTGTTCAACAACTTTTGATCAAATCCAAAATTTGACAAGGTTGCAGCCAGCGTCTTCGTGTCAAATGCATTTAAGCTTGACAAGCTTGCCAGAAGAGCAGGATTTAGTCCTGCCAAGTTTTGGTTCAAATGGGAGCTAGACGACAGCACGTTTGCAGACGCCGCGTCTAGAGACGGCGGGCGTCCTTTCTTACGTTCTCCCATTGTACTAGTGGATTGCATTGGAGAATGTCGCTGGCTTCTGACATCCTGAGGTAACTTTACAAGCTCTTTTATACTTTCCGTCCATTTGGTGTCAATATCGTACATAGGATTTTCCGCTATCCATTGCGCCAGATGTTTTAATTGCGGCGCTTTGTGTCCTGTAATGCGTTTGCCAGTGACACGATGCACTACGGGTACACGTTCGTCAGGAGCAAGAACCGGTGCGAGACTTCGACGGCGCGTATCTACGCTTGCCGCTTGTTCCGCTAGCCATTTGTTTACCTTAGCCTCATGTGAGTAGGATTTTCCGGGTATCGCAGAAGGTACAGTAGGAGTTTTTTGGCTTTTCACACTCTGCTCTAGTGATTGCTGCAGAAACGATTCTTTAGACGTTTGCGGGGACGGCACGTTAGTGAGTGTGACAGAAAACGGCTTTTGGGTTGATGGAGCCTGTGCGGACGAGGAGAGGGCGGCCGGTGTGACCGTTACATCAGGCAGAATTGAAGCGGTGCGGCTGCGCACCGGCTCCGTCGGGCTTGCGCTCGGGCCACTAGCTTTAGCAGCTGACAGACCCAGAACTATTTCGTCCAATTTTTTCCTTTTCTTCTCTTTTCCTACAATTTGTTCAGGTGCAGGCTGTAAAAAAAATATAAACGTTAGTTACGCATTCCTTCTTGCAATAACATAAAGTCTCGTCAAATGAAAGCCTTACCACGTTCTTTCTCTTCATGAGCCTCGACAGCGTGTCGTCCAGTCTGCTTCTTGGTGGCGTGGCAGCCGAAGAGACGGTGTCGGCGGCAACAGGCGTGCGCCGACCCATAGAGAAGTCTTGCACCTCGCTAAGGTCGAGCGGCGCAGAGAGGTCAACAGGCGTCGCCGCTGCGGGTGACGGCGCAGGCGCGGGAGAGGGCGCTACGCGTTGATGTGCAGGCGGTGGCGCAGGCGTGGAGCGGCGCGAGCCCGAATCGCTCGACGCGTCGTCGCGCAGCGGATCGCGGCCAGAAGAGTGGGCCGCCGCCGGTGACGACAGCAGCGCGTGCAGCTTGGCACGTTCCGTCTCCACATCAATAGCAATGTGCCGCTTCTGCGCGTGCTTCGCGTCGTGTGCGTCGGAGTGCGCTCCACGCGCAACCTCCTTCGCCGTGGCGGACGCGGCCGGCCACTCGGATGTCTGTACGGCGTGCGCGATGTGATGGAGTCGGGTCTCGAGTGCCCGCTCGGAAAACCAATACTCTGGCGACAGAGATTCCTCGATCCTCCCCAGTTTAGCGAGTGTTTCCAATTCTGAAAGTGCGTCCGTGTCATCGTCGTCGCGCTCGGGGTTGGTGCGCTTGCTGCGTCGCAACGACATTTTTGTCTCATGAATGGACCTGTCTTCCTCATCGGAGGATAATTTCTGCGACTCCGACGTTGTCGTTGACGACGCCGCGGTCGTCTTCGCAGCACTGCTACTGCCCTTATGCGTCGCATACCACTTCCGAGCGCAGTCCGCGAAGGGAAGCTTAGGGTCACAAAACAGTTTATTGTACGTATCTCCTAATCCATGTCTGAAAAAAAGGAAAATAATGTTGATAGGGACGAACAATGCCAGTAAGCTCGTTACACTCTGTGAAGTGTGTACTGACTTGCAGACGCCGAGCACGAGCAGCTTGTCGTGGCGCGAGGGCTGCCACCAGGGCGGTGCGTCGGGCGAGCGCTCGCATAGCGCCAGACGTGCATCCAGCGCTGGGTGCGGTGCCACCTCCTCACGCAACACTCGCAGCAAATCAATTCTGTTAAATAAACATTTTGTTAGTATCGCTTTATAAACACAAATAAAATATCTTAACCGAATTTCATTATCAATAAATTACCTCTCTAGTGTAGCTATCGCCCTTTCTTCACCAATGGGTTCGGCTTTCAAATCAGCCCTAGTTGGCAGCTCGGCCTCTCCGACAGAAAGGCCGCACTGGCGCTTGCACATCGCCATAAACGCCTTCAAGTAGTCTGTAAGAGCGTCGTCGCTCTTGGAGTCCAGACGAGCCAGCGTTCTGAATCGACTCCATCGTAGACTTTTAGTCGCAGGATCGAATTCCACACCGTAGGAAGCGACGGTTCGACGAAAAGCTTCTTCGTCCGCGCGTGTCCATCGCCATTGAGATACTTCATCCCTTGCGAGCTGCTCCATACGCTCTCGTCGTTCCATCTGTGAAAAAAGGCACAAAATGAGCAAACAAACCCATTTCTATATGTATATCTACATTCAAATAGTATCTAGACATGAAATAAATTTAACTAATTGGTGCACGTGATTCTTCTTTAGCCAAGGATCAATGTCGTTGGTAGTTCTTTCAAATTATGTAGCATAATTACTTACTTTGGTACAAAAACAAAATGGCTAACTTAAATTTTAACGTTCAATACTACCTTAGCCCGTTGCTGCAACTTCAATTCCTCGCGCTTATAATTCCGTTGGTATGCAGTAATAAGTCTTCGTAGCCGAGTGTTAAGATCTTGCATAGACGGCCACACGCCGCCACCGCCGCTCTGTGTGCCATCGTCATCTGGTCTGGGGGAGGCGGCTGGCGACGTTGCGCCCGCACCACTTGATACGTCATCTGTGCAGTCTTCGTCTCCGACGCCACTACCTCGCACTTTTCTTTCCTCACTCCTGTTATGAATTTTACTTGAAAATATAATACTCTATACTCTACTAGGGCTTTCTGCCTCTCTGCAAAAGCTCGGGATAAACGAGATTTTCGAGAGTATTTAACCCGGCGGGAGTGTGGTAACTAAATGTAACAAAGACTATGTGGTAGGGTATGACATACCCGCATACTATAAACTTTATGTATCTAACAGACAGCATTGGATTAAATGTGTTTTATTGCAAATTACAATAAGATGGTTTATATATTTATTATATATTATAAATAAAAAAATCTGTGAAATTTAACACTTTCTATATTATAATTACAGAAAATTAAAAATACTTAAGTTTTCAAAGAAAAATTTTGATATTTCTGAAAAATCAACAAAAAGAAATAAAAAAACCATTTTTATGAAAAAATCTACAAAACCTTATAAAACAAACCTTGTATAACTGAATAAACTTAAAAAAAATTAATTATATTTTCAGGAACATCTTAGGAGCTAGAATTGAAATCAGTGCAGTTCTTGCAAAAAAAAAATGCTTGTTCCATGCAATGCCATGCATATGGCTTTACCACAGGTGAAGCATGCGAATTTTGTTTTTCGATCTTTCTTGCTTGGGCAATCTCCACTTCCGGAGGATCATTAATTTGGGAATATTTGGGATGGGGTTTTCTGACAAATATATGTTGGAATAGGAAATGGAACCATTTTTCCGGATTTCAATCGCGTGTATATTTGTTTTTTCAAACAAACCGACGTTTCGGGCCCTTTACAGGTCCCGGTTGACGACATGTTGGAGTATTTTTTTTATCTTTTCGCAATCTCAGGTGTTCATGACCAACAAGCCTAAGTTACAGATAAAGTCGATTCCATAAAGAAGTGTGTTCCTTGATTTTCACGAAAAAAAATTGTTTGCGTTAAGAGCAGCTATATTCAGCAACCCATAAAGTATGGTTATGGACCAGTGCTGGCTGTTACGAGAAACGTTATAACTATCACACAATTTCATCGACAACATCCACTCCAGCTTTTGTTGAGTTGTAAAACAATCATTTCCGGATTTTTCCGATGGTGTCATCCATATTGCGAATAAAAAATAATGCAAAATTTTGTCATGAAATGTAGACGCCAGCTCGTCAACATACCCGAGCGCTGTTGACAAGTGTATAACTCGATCGATGGTTGCCGCGACACTGCGATTTTGAATTTGAATAGCTAATAAGAAAAATACACTCATAAAACGTAAGAGGTGGGTATGTCACACCCGCTCACACTTCCGCCGGGTTAAAAGGTAGGTTTCCATACACACAGGCTACCCGTTTAGGCTGCCAAAATATAAGTGTTAACGAAGTTCTTTACTAACTTCAAATTATAAAATGAAAAAATATTGATGAGTTTGTTCATGGTAAAAAATCGTCGAGACGCGATATTTTCGAAACCGAGAGTATTTCGGTCCCGGGTACGGGATAAAAGCCCTATACATTGTACATCGCATGAAAGTAAGAATTGATATTGATTCCAATCAATGTATTAGTGATTCTGTGATCTCATAAGATAGTGTAATATCTATACGAAACCAATACTTTTTCGTAATAACTACAAAGTTAAGTACGTAACAAGATCTGATTTGATTTGATTGAAAAACATAAGTTCCGAAAATAAGACCTCCATACTTAGTTACAGCTGTTCATGAAAAATGGATTATTTGTGACAAAACTTACTTGATATCAGTACATTCAGCGTCATCAGGGGGACCCAATTTGTCTACAAAACAAAGTTTGGGATCTGAGCGCATGTCCAGGTAATTTTCATAGCCATGAATGTAAGTGCCCACCAGAAGCGAGACGTCGCACTCTGTGTCCCACCATATTCGCGGCGGAGCGCTGTCCACCCCGCGAGGGACTCGCATGCCTAAAGAGCTAAAAAATAACAATATTGGTTTTCATTAAAAAAAAGATTTGATTGACTAAATAAACTGCCCATATATTTCAGGTCACAATTTCCCCCAAATAAACTACGTATACAGCATAATACGAAATAAATAAATACTATATAAGGATAATAAATAATCTTTATGTTATATCCATTGACTTACAAATAAATGGACGTCGAGTCCGCGCTAAAAAGTGTCCGAACTTACAGGGCGTTAAAATAGTATATAAAACCTTGTAAAAATTACTCAACTAAAACGAAAAAACAGGATGGTATATCATATTTTCAGTAAGTACTACATTGTGTTATCATAGTTATCATATAAAAGTGTTATTTTATGCATCAGTATAAACAGTATTTAATTTATATTTCAATTAATCGTAAATATTAATTACAAAAGCAATCGAAATAATCAAATAGCTAACTGTCTCTTTCCGACTCATTGCTTGCGTAAAGACTGAACGAGACTCATCACGCCAATTTCAATTGTTTGAAACACAAGCGTTTGAAATATTTAGAACAAAAATTTCATAGAGTCGCTTTGATGCTAATGTTATTATTAAAATATTTTTTACTACATGTTAATAATACTTTCAAATATTGTTGTACTCTTTCTACGGCTCGGGGTTACGAATCAGAAGACCGAAAATACATTTGCCCGAAATAACGTTTGCATGAATTTCCATAATCCCGAAAGTATTTTTTAGGTTTTTCGGGAGAAATATGTGTATGGCCTACATTTATTTCTCTCGTGAGTTTGGGTGTAATTTGTGGTTGCCTATATGTGTGTCCATGGCACTCGCGACACAGGGTTTCCCTAATGCGGGGCAATGTTGAGTGTGTGCGTTATTATAATTATTATTATCAATTAGTACCTAAGTGTTTATTTTATAAAGCGTTTCTCTTGCGCAATCAATATCGCGCATTTTAATTTTGTAATTATCTCATAACGGCAAATACCCTACCACAGTCATAGCCGTATTTTTCATGCACAAGAAACATTTGCAAGAACTATGAGCAGTACGATTATGCCTGTTGACGGAATCAACCGTCGTCAGTGATAAACCGTAATAATTATATTGAATCAATGTAAGCACTACGGCATATAGAAAAGTGGTGACGTTTTTGAGCGCAGTATAATTTCAGTACTATGCACGAACAGGTTAAGAAAAGAAAGGAAACCAGAGCTGATGCAAGCTTGATAAAAGACCATAATATTAAAGCTTTGGTATGTGATTACATCAATGAGTGAACTGTGCATAGAAAGGAGAGAATACAGAAATTTATCCAGGAAACATAACTTGAACTTAATAAGAAAGTGACAAGTATTAACAGAGAACATCTTACACCGCCAAAATGCATTAAAAATCAAAAGTTGGATGAATGACAAAATATACCAACTTAAGAAACAAAGAAGGTAATTGAAGCAGACTGACAGTGCGAATTAAATAGGACTTTTTTAAAAGTTTAAGCAATTTGTAGCTTCCACATGCAAACAATGCATAATAATACAAATAGTACAACCTTGATAGCCTAACGGTTTGCACTGTGGGCACTGGATGAGAAGTTCCCGGGTTCGATACCGGTAGGGCCAATTTAACAAATTAACTTTTCTAAATGGTTCTGGTCTTGGTATTCTATTGTAAAACAATCACCTGGTCTGAAACTAGAGAACTCTCTATACATACTCCCCATGCGTATCAGAGCAATAGATAGAATCCCAGAGCAGAACCAATTTACAAAAGTTCATTTCCCAAATTGGTTCTACTAGAAATCGAACCTGGGGTCAAGAACGATGGAATTTATTCCGGGGTATAACTCAGAACACCCAGGCCAAAACAACTTTCGAAAAGTTCACATTTCGTTTTATAGTTGACTGAGCTGATTTTTTACGGTTTTAAAAAAAAATTTCGAATAACTCGAGAAATCGGGTACGAGAATCCTCGAAACTCAAGAAAAAAAAGTATGACACCCTAGCTCGTAATAAATGGCATTGTATAAAATTCAACATTTACGTATAAAACTTATTTATAAATAATAAAGGCTACTCCATTATACTTGTGTTCAAGTAGTTTTCACTAGAAGCTACATATGGTGCATTTTGGCAAGTTTCGAGTAGAAGCTGAATATGGTGTTCTTTTGCACCTTTCAATTGTTGCAACCAAAATTAGGCAGTACTGCAATGACAATACAATTTAAATTCAACGTTTTAGCTTTTTCATATTTCTTCACATGTCACTACGTTTAAATAGGTTGACTTGGGACATTTTTTTCGTGGTTTTTGTATTAGACCCGTCGTCCATTTATTTGTAAGTCAATGGTTATATCTTATTAAATGTATTCTAGCAAATCAATGATTTTGATTTTGAATAAATTTGGATTCAATATGAACACCATCAACAAGTTTTAAAGATTACTTACCTTGCATGAGTGCCATTTTCAATTTGTGTTGCATAGTCGCCAATAACTTCATGTTTGATGTAGTACATCATTCTTACTCGTAATAAAACCCTAAAAATCAATAATATATAATTAACACACCTTGAACATTCATATAGGATATAAGATATGTTTTCACCAAATCCTGAAAGTTGCTAACCAAAATTAATTTAGAGAGTACAATGCCTAGTCAAAAGTATAAATATTATTGTATAATAATGTTGGAAAACATTAAAATACTCACTTGTTAGCATGTCGGAACAAATGTTTTTTGTAACTGCTTTCCAGATAAGCTTCACAGTCATACTTCTCATTAGAGCTCCAATGGTTTGTGTCCTCCCACCTAGGGATGTCATGAGGTTTGGGCACATCTTTTGGTCTATTTTTCTTCTTAGCATTTCGTCCTCGAGGAACGGGATTATGCAATCCGCTATGATTTCTTGATATTGTAACTTCTCCATTTTCACAGGGCTCAATTAAGTCCCAAATGAAATTTCTTATTTTCTCATCGCCTTTGTAGTGACGTAGACAATATAATACCTGAAAATATTTGTATGTGACTCAATATATTCTAAAAGTTAAACAGTAATTAGTCTTGGCAGTTCAAATCAGGAATAGCTTTGGTTAACTCAGTGAAAGTCTAAAACTTCCTCGGTATTAGCATGGCAAGTCATCATAATAATAAAAACAGTGGTCTAACAACGAATGTGTTATCTAGAACAGTTTTGAGTAAAAATTTATTAAAATAGTAACAAAGACTTACAATTATCCTCGCGCAATCTTCAATAACTGGTTGCGTCCATCCTTTCCTAAACTGGTTTTTATCAACAATTTCGTCCCATCGTGCCCATCTGAAAAATATATATATTATATTTATAAAGTGCATTAAAAACAACATCCTAGTTCCATTGTACAACTCTGTTTACTTTTCATATTAGTTATCGATTTGTGATATCTGAAAGTATAACACAACAATTACACTATCAACTCTTAAAGAAATCAAAGAAATATATACCCGAAAGTAAGCAGCCCCCTCTCGATTTTGAAGCACTCCGATCTAGTCCAAGACCCATATACAACTTCCTCGTCTATCGGAACACCTTCATGGCGTGGTATGTAGTCGTCACTTGCGTATCGTCTGCCTTTGCGGCCGAATTTATCCTTTTTCTTCTTGCTTCTCAAGCTTATACCTGCAAGTAAAATACAAAATTAAATAAAACAATTCTTAGGGATAAGGTCTTCCTTTTATTAGAAATTATTAAACTTACCCTCTTCATCCTCGTCAGAATCGGGAGTTGCTTCCATGTCTGACATTTCCATCGGGCCATCGTCATGGCCATATCGTTTAATAACAGTACGTTTTCTAGGCTCCGTTACAATCAAATCTTCATCCTCTTTCTTTTCAGTTGTATCAATTTCAGCCTTTTTTGCCCACTTGTTCCAGAAATCAGGATCTCGTATATCAATATCAGATCTTTGATCGGCTGCGGCAAAACTGGCTTTCGAAAACGTAGAACCTTTTTCAGATTCCATTTGAATGACTTGTGTTCTTCGAGCCAATATCATTTCAATGTCTTCTTCGCAGAATTTGTCGCCTGCGTTATCTTCGTCCATGACGGCTCCATACGCGCCTTTTTTTAACAAGTCTTCAATTTCTTTCTTCGATAGTTGTTTTAAACCCGTTTCTTTGCCTCCTTGAGCTGTATTCATACTTTGCAAAATTGCTTTGTCCAAGCCAAGTTTCAGTGACGCTTTGTCAAACATTTCTCTCTCATATGTATTGCGACATATCAATCGATATATTTTCACCATCTTCTGTTGACCAATGCGGTGGCATCGGGCCTGAGCTTGTAAGTCATTTTGAGGATTCCAGTCACTATCATAAATTATGACAGTGTCGGCTGCTGTTAAATTGATACCCAGACCTCCAGCCTTTGTGCAAAGAAGAAACACAAATTTATCTGAATCTGGTTTCGAAAACCTGTCAATGGCTTCTTGCCTCAAATTGCCTCTTATACGTCCATCGATCCTTTCATAAGGATATTTTCGAAATACAAGATAGTCCTCCAAAATGTCCAAACATCTCACCATTTGACTGAATATTAAAACTCGATGACCACCAGCTTTCAGTTTCGGTAGTAATTTGTCGACTAATACCATTTTACCAGAAGATTGAATTAAAGCTTTATAGTAAGCTGCCTTGTCTTCTCCATGTGCTTGTTTATAATCAAATTGTATTTGATCTTCTGCTCCATTAAGTAGGTAAGGATGAATACAGCACTTTCGTAATTCCATCATAGTGTTCATTAAGTTAGGTATATTTGCAGCAGATGCTGTTCCTTTCATTAAGAAACTGAAATTTCTTTCTAATATCGCCCTGTAATACTTTTTCTGTATATTAGTCAATTCTACTTCTATTATAGTTTCCTCTTTGGGCGCCAAAGTCTTTTCTACGTCTTCTTTTAACCTTCTCAACATCATTGGCTTTAGCAACGCCTGGAGTTTCACTACTTCCGATTCCGTTTTTAACGCTCCGAATTCGTTCAAAAAGGCATCACTGCTTGCAAACTGCGATGGTTCCAGAAAATTGAGCAGCGAAAACAATTCATTTACATTGTTTTGCAATGGGGTACCTGACAGTAAAACCCGATGCTCTAAGTGTAATTGCCTCAATCCTTCTAGTAGTTTACAATTGCGATTTTTCAATCTGTGAGCTTCGTCTATAACGCATACTCTCCAATTGAATGATTTAAGTTCTTGGAAATCTGTAACAATTATTTCAAATGTTGTTATGAGGACATTGAATTTTGTGATTTCCTTTATAGGCTCTCCTTTTTCATTTTTGTAGTAAAATTCGTACTCTTGTAGCATACTTTTACTTTGTTGGGATCCATGGTATACTACCACATTCATATCTGTCCATGCCTCAAATTCTCTTTGCCAATTTGGAATAGTCGACAAAGGCGCTATTATAAGGAAAGGACCTCGTATGCCATATTCCCAAACAGCATTTACAAATGTTAAGCTTTGAATAGTTTTTCCAAGTCCCATTTCGTCTGCTAATATGCAGTTACGATTATTGTGCCACGAAAATAGCAACCAGTTCAATCCTTCTAGTTGGTAAGGTCTCAACGTATTTCCTCCTTTGTAAAGAGGAGATTCTTTTAGTTGAACCCAATGATCCGCAGAAGGTCTTTTCTTATATTTCCATTTCTCTTTTGGAGGAATTTCACCGAAGATCTTAAATTGTTTAATTTTATCTACATCAATATCTTCTTCCAACTCCCATGTGCTATCTTCATATTGTAAGCTTTTCCACTTCACTAAATAATGTTTAACGACAGTGTTGTTTGCAGGATCTTGATTCTCAGACATATCCAAGATTCTTTCTACTTCGATGTAATCTGGATTAAATGGCTCCTCATCTAAAAGCTCGAAAATATTCATTTGTTGAGCCTGTTTTTGCTTGAACCTTTTGATCTTGGAGAAAATTCTTTTATCACCTTTGTAAAGTTCTTCTTCAGTTTTCCATTCACAATGCAAGTATGAGAAATTTCTATATTTGACGTAATATTCCTCGACGTCCACCATAATTGGCTTTTTGTTCTTATCTGAGTTTTCGTTATCAACGTCTTTCTTTTCGGTAGGAGCGCTTACGTTTGATTTTTCTTCTTCTTTTCTTTTCTGTGTCTTTTCTACATTAGACGAATCTTCGCTCTCTTGGATTTCAATTTTAATATCTTTATCATTATCTTTTGTCTCGACATTCTCTTGTGTCGAAATTTCTTCTTTAGTTTCACTATCAACAGGAGGCTTCGATTCATATGAATCTTCTTTGTTTCCCTCTGGCAAAGTTTCCTCAGATGTTGGCTGAGGCTCAACAATCGGTGGTTCTGGTTTCATTTCTCGTTTACCCATTCTGCTAGCCAATACATGGTGAACTATCATTGCATCTTCTTCTGTAGTATTAACATACACATAGTTCGGCTTAGGCAGCCCATCTGGACGGTTATTGTCTTTAGTGTCTAAACCAAAATCATCAGATTTAAATTCCTTATCGTGTTTTGGAGCTGCTGGTGTGAATTCATCGTCCGACAGGCGCAACATTACATCATCAGTATATTTTTTCCTTTGTGTATTTCGAGCAGAACGACGTTTCAAACTGTCGTCGCCTTCTACGGGAGGAGATGGTGGGGGAGTGGACATCATATCGTCAGGTTCTCCGTCAGAATCGGGAACAATACCACCTCGTTTTTTCCTTTTTCCGCCCGGTGTCTTTTTCCCACTTAACTTTTTACTACTACTACCACCAGTTGAAGATCTCTTCTTCGACCTCCGCTTTTGAGTCTGGGAATCCGTGTCATCATCATCCAACTCTCGTTTTGCTTCTGCTTCTTCAAGCAAATCCTTAATAGCTATTTTTGAAACAGGAATATCATCGAAATCCGTAACAGTAGAATCATCAAGAGTTGCCAATTCGGAAGTATTTTTTGTAGAATCTGTGCTGACAGTACTCTTATTAAGAGAAATTTGATCTTGTGATTTACTGTCACCATCTTCTTTGTCTATAAAATCATAACAAGAAGTTGTATCAGCTACGACTTCAGATACATCCTTCTTCGAGTTTCTTTTTCTTTTTGGTGCATTGGGATCCCGAGGTTCACGTTTTTTACGTTCTCGTACGGGTTTAGCAACCCCATCTTTGGGAACTTTAGGTTCTTTTGGTGTCCTTGGTTTTCTTTCTTTAGTTTTACGTGGTCCTCTCGGTTTCTTCACTTTTTCTCCTAGTTCTTCCATTGAAAGTGCACTGCTGTCTAAGTTGGTAATATCTCCACTCGTTTCAAGATCAATTTCCGAATTATTTAGTAAACCAGTCCCAGCTGTAACGCAATCTTCAGAAACTGGTAATTGATCCAAAGGTTGGGCAGCGGGAACTACCTTTTCTTTCTTAGCTCTAGGTTTTCTCGGTTTAGGCGGTCCTTTTCCACGGCCTCTTCCTGTAGTGCTAGTGACTTGAGGAGATTCTACCATTTTTGTTCCATATACAGGATTCTGAAGCATACAGTTTGGTCCTCCATTGCACTTATCTGTTGTTTCGTGCTGTTGCAACAACGCCAACCTTTCTTGAAGACATCTTACCTTTTCTTGATTTTCATTAGAGGGAGGTAGACAGTATATTTCCTGTATTTGCTGTTGCAAAGATATCCTCTCCTGATGGTGAGATGGTGGGTAAATGTTTGGCATATTAGGATGTGGCATCGTATTAGGACCCATCATCATCATGTTAGGACTCATGTTGTGCGGCATACTCGCCATTATATTAGTCTGGTTAGGACCCATGGGTTGATGCATGGATTGAATTCCCATAGGTACACCTACTGGAGGCATATTATTAGTAGGTGTACTACCTGGAGGCATATTGCCAGGAACAGGCAGATTACTTGGTATGTTCGGATGAGGTGGCTGCATATTGTTTTGCATGCTTCCCATCGTCGGTGGTATGCCAGGCAAATTGCCTTGAGAATTATGCACAGGAGGCACACTCGATGACACAGAATTCGGAATGCTTGGATGCTGCATTGGAATATTACCCGATGCAGTAGGTGTGCCCGAAGTTGGCCCACTTTGAAAAGTGGTTGGAACATTATGATTTGTGTTGCTTGGTAAGTTATTCGGCACATTCAGTATATTAGATGCTGGCACACTGGATGTAGGTAAGCTAGGCGGAGGAAGTGTGGAAGATGAGAGACTTGCGAGTGGGAGGCTAGACGGTGGAAGACTAGAAGGCGGGTGATTCGTCTGTGCGACGCTGGATGGCGGAAGACTGGATGGGGGTAAATTGGAAGGTGGGAGGTTGGGTTGTGGAACTTGATGCATCATATTGGGTATTGGAGTAGTAACATTTGGCATATTATTACTTTGATAGGTCTGACTTCTACCAATATTCAATGTCTGTAAATTCTCATACTGGTTAGTGACATTAGATATTGTATTTAAAGATGGTGGATGACTTATGTGCATTGATTGTGATGTATTATCGCCAGGAGTGCTTGCATTGGACATAGAAGTTGCAGGCAAAGGTTTGTTTGGAGGCATCAAAGTGTCATTGTTGCCTGGCCTGGAGGTCTCCACAACCTGCTCTTTCATGTCCTCTTGTTGAATATTCATTCCTGTTTTGTTCAAATCTTTATTAACAGGATCGTCTTCATTGATTGTAGGCAAATTGTTCTCGTTGGATTTATTTTCTTGTGTTTTTTTATCTAGCGGCTCCAATGCGTCGGTTGTAACACTTGGTGGGTTCACAGAGTTGCCGGAAACCATAGTCGTGTTTGAAGTGCTACCTGGAGTCAGTTCTTTAGAAACGTTGACATTCAATGGTACAGTAAATGTATGCATACTATCATTAGGTTTTTCATCCGATTGAATTTTATCAGTACTTTTTGTGTCAGTATTAGTCACAGTATTAGGAATTGGCATATTTTTACTCATATCTGATTTCAAAGACTGCAATGGAGTTAGAGTTTCAAGCGGTTTAAGAGTTTGTTCACTACTCTCCATTGGCGTCACATTGCTTACAGGTATTTGCATCTTACTTTGATTCCATTGGGAAGGTGACGATACGACATGACCAACTGCAGGAGAAGCTGGATTGCGCTGATAAGTATAATCTCCGCCAGCTGGTAAAACCATTTGCTCTAGTGCTTGTAGGGTATTTTGAGAGGTGAATGGACTAGATGATGAAGGCGGCCCTGAAGAAACTGGTGATTGTACTAAGTTGCGGGAACCGTGCGGTGACGCACTGGGGCCTTTTACAGGTGACATTACAGGCCGTGGCGACAACTGCGGTTGCGGCTGCTGTCTCGGAGACATCTGAGCTCTAGGTGACATTTGAGGAGATAATTGTGGGAATGGTGGGCGATACTGAGGGCTGCCTGTTTCAATACCTGCAGGTTTTACTGGACCATACTGATTTGTTACGTTTACGTCAAGGGGATGTTGAACTTGATGAGATTGATAATTCATGGAAACAGAGTGATGTGGCGACGCGTAAGGCATTTGTGACGGAACTGGATGTGAAGGAGTAACTGATGATGGCGGCACCGGCGGCTGTCGCGGCAAGTGGTGCACAGGTGGGGCTCCAGCGTGGTGCAAATGAACACTTGGATGCCCTTGAATCCCTGACCCAATCCCTCCTCCATGAGAGGCCATGTTTTGATGCGACTGATGTTGAGGCATAGCACCATGACTCTGCTGCCCATGTGACAATCCATATTGATGAGGACTTACATCCATTTGTTGATGATAAGTGGGATGCTGATTGATCCTAGATGCACTTGGTGGGTGCATCTGTGTGTAATTGGGGTAGTTCTGTAATCAATAAAACAAACATCATCAAATTATATACTTTATAATTAAATTTAAAGATATGAAAACACTGCACAACAACAGTTGTTACCTGCTGCTGCCCATATAATTGTTGAGATGTTGGTTGAGAAAAATGTGGTTGTCTGGGTAAATAAGCACCATTTTGGGCTTGTATTCCTCCTATACCAGGTCCCTGAAACAAAAAACAAACATATATTAACCTTCTATTACCTAACATAAACCTTTGTTGTGGAAATCCAAATTTTTAGAGATCATTCAATGTACCTGTTGTGGTGGGTACTGGTGCATCTTCTGTTGATGTTCATAGGAATGACGGTAGCCTGGTGTGATAGGTGAATATCTATTAGCTGCTGGAGCTCCAGGCCAACCGCCCATATCTCCAAGTCCTGAAAATTTAACTTAACAATATACTTTCAAAGATTTAAAAAATTAGGTGTTAAATGTTTCAGGTTGCTTCATTACAATACTAACCTGGTTGCTCAGGCATGCCATACATGGGATCAGGTCCTGGATGGTAGCCAGGGTATGAGTGTGATGGATGGACATGATGTGGAGGATGGAGTGGCGCATGTGGAGGGCCATGAGGCGGCTGGGGCATTCGAGGACGAGGGGGATAAGCTCCATAGTCATGGTATTCAGGGGCTGTTGGGCCACCACCCGGGGCTGGTACAGGCTGAGCACCACCTGTTATTCCACCTCCACTTGTGCTTCCAAATGGAGGCAACTTTTGTATAGAGCCTTCTTGGGCAGCATTGCCTTGGTTGTAAGGTTGCCTGTAACTATTGATATTGGAGGTAAAAAATAATGTATGATTATTCAAAGCTATAATAATCTCTTCCGACTTACGACAAATACCTATTATCTGTAGCATCTTTATTGTCCCCAGCTACTCCAGATGATGAGTTACTAGCAAAGGTATCTGATCCTCCAAGATCAGTAAGTCCTTCCAACATGCCGCTTCCATCGTCACCAAATATATTATATGAGTCCATCACTCTTTTAAGAGTGAATTATAATAACATTTCCTTCAGGAATCCAATGATGAATTGGTACTCCCATTTTACACTGGAAAGAAATTATCCAAAATGTTATTCTAACAACAACCATCTTAATATTAAATTTAGTGTACAAAATAAACACCAGAAATTTAACAAAGACACGTTTTGACATAATTACAGCATACATGCATATTATTTATGTATGCTGTTACTGTGTGTATGTACATAATATAGCAACTTGTTTTCAATTTTGTAGTAACAAAATAATAAAAAAGCAATGAATACAAACACTATATTTATACATCTAAAAGTAGTTATTGGATATTTACACAGTAGGTAATCTATACATCTAAATAATGTTAGCTCTCTCAATAGTCTTAATAGATAACAAGCCAAACAACAGTGCTGGCTTTTTATTGTGCATAATTTAATAATTTTAACAATAATGAAATTATTTATTTTACTTACATTTTAGACGAACTTATTATTTGACAATGTATAAAAAATCTTTCCCTAGCAATGGCTCTTATTAAGAGATTATTCATTTTTAGTACTATAGAGTACTAAATCCATATAGATGGATCATTTTAAAACTCAAAATATTTTTTTTATATGGTAATGGCTGCTAAAAACTTTATTAATTTTTAATCCATATGTACACCAACCAAATGCATGTTCCATAGAGATTTTTGTGTACTATTATTGCTTGTTTACAGTAATATAGCTTTTAGGTTTAATTTGTAGAAGGCAGTTTTGAGATCATAGCCAGCAGGTGCGTGTGAGACCAAGGGGAAAAGCTATACGCTTATGACTATAAGCAACATATAGCGATACAACTTTTCCCGTTCAGTCAAACAGCAATCTTCTTCTTGTCAAAAAGGCTCTGCAATCAACACTTGAAGTTCTCTTCTGTTCTTCTTTACAACAGACCTTAGACGGTAATTGAAAAAGAGATCCATGTATTCTAGATATAATGGTGCTTAATTTTATTTTTGCCAACTTTTTTAAGTCATCACATAAATACATTCAGATGTTGATAGGATACTAATAAATTCAATATTGTAACAAATACATAACTCAAGACAAGATAGAATATAAACAAATGTACAAAATGCGTAAGAACTTGTGGCAGCAGGGTGATTGACCTTTGAAAAAAAAAACCATTAGTTACTGTCTCTGTGCAGTAGGCACAACAACAGTAAATAAAAGTATTAACAGTGCATTGTAGGTAACAGGTACACACTCATGAAAATTTATTTTGTAATATTAAATTTGCCATAATTTCTTAATTTTGAATTTAGCTCCTTTGTTCACTAATGCACTTAGCAACAATGTAGTGTCTCAAGGATAACATAATATGTATTTATATTATTAGTATCAGGCAAATCATGCACTTCAAAAATATCATCATTTAATGAACAGGTACATCACTACAGCTACATAAGCATTTTCAAAACATTATTTTCTTGATATGATATACAATGTAGGGTTTAATCAAGGATACAGATCTTGAACAAGAACACAGCATATGACATTATACATAAATACTCGTATGTAAGTAGTTATGTTTGTATGAGTACCCATAATATATACTTAAGTGAATGAAATCATTTATTTGTAATAAATACCACAAGAATACACACATTTATAAATTGTGGAGTAAACATATCATATCCTTTCTTCAGACAACGAACATTAATGGTTACGAAATTAATGGTAGTACAGTCGCATTACCTACACAAATTATTACTGTTAGTTCGTTCATACGACATGGTGACGAGGTTTTTTAGATTGTACTTTCACAAGAAAACAATTACATTAAGCTTAAATGAGCCTAGAACACAAATTACAATATTACAGACAATATTATCTATTCTACAGTCTAGCTTAAGTTACATGCATAAGTTAGGTAATTGAAGCATTTCAGATCGAATTATGATATATCAAAAAATAGGCAAGACAACCTGACAATAGCAAGGAAAGACCGCATCAAACTTGCGGAATAAATCTACGCACAAGTTAACAATTTTAATCAATCATACATACACTACTTAATTCTAGATCTCGAATGCTTCACTGCAATGTATTTATATAAAAGTAGACAGCACTCACCAGAAGCGCCACACAACAAGGCTGATCACAAAATGGACACCATGTTCCAGGAACTTTATTCTATGAAGTTGCGAATAGAATACAGTTAAAAATTATTGTAATATTATATCGGCAATATCAATTGTTGATCTTCATCCACTGTATGATTAATACTCAGCGTATAAAACTGCAAGCAATATCTCACACCACTAATAAAATTACAGGGAACGCCATTACACTCCGTCCATTTTGTTTCAATCGAAGTATTTTTTTTAAATTGTAAGTAGTACTCAAAAGCTGCGTTCCACTCCTTTTCAAATGTCAATTATGGTCTTGACAACAAGACGGCACGCTATATTTCACATATGAAAGACAAGGGTAGCGTATAAGTAGTTCAATACCGCAGAGCACGTTCGATTTATTGGATAAATAGCTAAGTTTTATAAAATGAAAGTTTATATGGCGGAAAGTCGATTGAAATGTTGAGTTAAAAATAACTCTAGTTAGTTCGTTTATTTCCTAAGTGAATAATCATTTTACTACTCACTGATTTATAGTAATTAATAAAGGAGCATTTTCCAAGTAGCTACAAAACAATTGGCCACCGTATTATGTTCAACAATGTAACGAATGTTCACCGGCGTGCGTTTGTCTGTCTGATTTGTCGTAAATTCATGGAGATTTCAATTTTCAATGTGAATTTTGGATTTTGAAGAAATATTTAACAAATTGTGTGATTGAACCAAAACAATGATCAAATTAGTTGACCAAGTGGTCCGGAGTTTCAAAGTTGCAAAGGTATTTCGAGAAAACACGGACAAAATAAACAGTATAGACTTTTCTCCCAATGGCGAAACATTGATATCGTGTAGTGAAGATGATCAGATCGTTATATATGACTGTGAAAAGGGCACACAAATGATAACAGTCAACAGCAAGAAATATGGTGTTGATCTAATACATTTTACACACGCAAAAAACACGGCAATACACAGTTCGACTAAGGTGGACGATACGATACGATATTTGTCATTACACGACAACAAATACATCAGATATTTCCCCGGACACACTAAAAAAGTGGTGACACTATGTTTATCTCCTGTAGAAGACACATTTTTATCAGGTTCATTAGACAAAACACTCCGACTATGGGATCTTCGATCGCCTAATTGTCAAGGACTAATGCATCTGTCAGGGAGGCCAGTAGCAGCATATGATCCAGAAGGCTTGATTTTTGCTGCGGGTGTCAATTCTGAGAGCATCAAACTTTATGATTTAAGGTCATTTGACAAAGGACCTTTTGTTACATTCAAGTTGAATCAGGAAAAAGAATGCGATTGGACAGGGTTAAAGTTTTCCCGGGATGGGAAGACAATGTTAATAAGCACAAATGGCTCCATAATTAGACTAGTTGATGCATACCATGGCACCCCACTGCAGACATTCACAGGGCACCTTAACAACAAAGGGATCCCTATTGAGGCTTCATTCAGTCCTGACTCACAGTACATATTCAGTGGATCTACGGATGGAAGAGTACATGTATGGAATGCAGATACTGGATATAAAGTATGTGTGCTCAATGGAGATCACCCAGCACCAATACAGTGTGTTCAGTTTAACCCTAAATTCATGATGCTAGCTTCAGCATGTACCAACATGGCATTCTGGCTACCTACTATAGATGATGCCTGAATGCACTTTTGTCAATTTTTAGAAATGTTTAAATGTCTTTATATTATGATGATCTAATGAAGTCTGACTTTACCAGGCTATTTTACTATTAACTATGGTATTATAGGTGATATAACTATACAAATCATAGCTTGAAAACATGATTGATGTATCTTATACCTATTAATCTGTAGTGTTCATTCAATGTTAGGGAGAATCAAATTAATGTTACAGTCTAATCTAAACATCTTTTTTAGTGTAAACTGACTTGAATTTATATTTAAAAACTCATAACTGCATGCATAACTGGATGTTAGTTTAAGGGAAGAAAATTCTTTATTTAATTCTATTTTACACTGATTTATTCTGTATGATTTATCTCTATTCTGATTTATTGTCATGTGAATAGTGTAGTCTACCACCTTTATACGAAACTTTATTTGCCTTTTCAACATTTGAATAAAATTAAAAGTATTATATTGCAATGTTCATCATTTAAGTGGGTAAATGTAATTTTACCTTTGTCAATATTTCTCTGTGTCCATTAATTACAGTGTAAGTCAAGAAATAACTCTCAGTAGAAAAAGATCAGTATAAGTGATTGTAACTTAGAATAAAAAAATAATGTAAGCATGTAGATTCATTCCACTTAAACAAGTCAAATCTACAGGTGTTCTGCTATTTTAAGTTGGAATATTATTTGAATAGCAAAACACCAATATGTATAATAGTTTAGTGTAGTTTTATATTCAAAATAAAAAACAGCTCTGCATTACCAAAATGTAATGGCTTAGGAATATTTTAAAATAAATTATTTAGATTAAACTCTTGTTTTTTTAAAGTTAAACAATTATATATATAGTATAATATAAAGTAAAACAAACACTTGGCCGTAATCCCACCTGCATCACTGGCATGACAGCGCAGTGCGCATGGTGGTGCTCTTTGTTTAGTACCTCGGAAAATAAGTTGTGTACGTAAAAAAATTACATTTAAATATAATTAACGATTTCGGTAGTATTAATTTTTATTATAAATCCAAACATTTCCTTCAATAATTTAAACCATAGTTTCCCTACCAGGTGGTACGAACCACCTTGTGTGCACAAGTGCACAGTGTGTTATTTTACTTTAGTTGCGGATATCCTCATTTTATGTTCGATTAATATGTTGAATAGGATGAATAGGTTGAATTCTAATAATTTAACTAAGAAACACCCATTTAGATAATTATTAATACAAAGATCGAACACTCAGAAAAAATTCCTTCGAT
>NW_020653337.1:8212574-8256013 GCF_003589595.1 Hyposmocoma kahamanoa
TTTTTGTGAAATTACTCCACTAGTTTAAAAAATCTATGATACATCCCGTATACAAAAGTGGGGATAAAACCAGCGTTAACAATTATCGGCCTATCTCGGTGTTACCAGCTATTTCGAAAATCCTGGAGCGCTTGATTAACAATAGATTAGTCAAATACCTTGAATCGAATAATATGTTATCATCATCTCAGTTTGGTTTTCGTCTCGGCAAATTAGCTACTGATGCTGTTCACGACTTAATTAATTTTGTAATCAGCAGTCTAGACTGTAAATATAAAACTCTCGCAATATTTCTAGATTTAAAAAAAGCATTTGACACAGTATCAATCCCTATGCTATTAAACAAATTGGAAGCCCTTGGTATTAGGGATAAACAGTTTCTACTTTTCCATAGCTATCTGTCAAACCGCCATCAGTGTGTTACTATAGATGGATCTGTTAGTGATGATCTTTTGACTACATACGGAATCCCACAAGGAAGTATTCTAGGCCCAACCCTCTTTCTCATTTATATTAATGATCTTTGCCAGCTTCAAATTACCTCTGACACTGCTCTCGTTTTTTCCGCCAAGTCTTGGGAGGATTTGTTCCAGGCTGCCCAAGAGGGTCTGAATTTGGTAGCCTTGTGGTTGAAGCGCAATTTTTTGACCTTAAACTCAAATAAGTCGGAATATATGATTTTTAATTTAAAAAACTTAACTTTAAATTTAACTAGAAACTTTCAACTAGTAGCTCACAACTGTAACATAGATAGTAATATGTGCTCTTGTCCTAATCTACAATTAACAAAACAATACAGATATCTGGGTGTCCAAATCGATTGTCATCTCAGCTTTCGGCCGCATATCGACTTACTTGCTACTAGAGTAAGGAAACCTATTTATATATTTAAAACTTTACGTAACATTGCGAATTCTGATGTTCTAAAATCAATATATTTCTCTCTGTGTCAATCACTTATTATTTACTGCATCACCTCTTGGGGTGGTGCTTGTATGTCTTTTTTAATTTCCCTTGAACGAGCCCAGAGGGCAATTCTGAAGGTCAGTTCACGTCTCCCGTTTCGGTACCCGACTGCTGATCTATACAAATCATTCAAAGTTCTTACAGTCAGGCAGCTCTTTATTTTGTTTACTGTTTTGAAACAACACTCTCAGACATCTTTCACTCCATCCCTTCTGGCTTCACGACGCATAAATATATGTCCTTCAAAATTAGTTTCGACAACAACTGCTCAGCGTTTCTTTCAATTCCTAGGCCCTTTCTTATATAATAAATTAAATAATATATCCCCTTTTTGTGAACTCTCCAAATACGAATGCAAACTAAAATTGACCAGATATCTCTTGCTCCTTAACTACGAACCTCACACTTCCACACTCACAAACACACACGCACACACACAGACACACAAGCACTCACACACTCAGGCACACGCTCACTCACGCACTCAGACACACTCACTTACTCACTCGCGCGCTCACGCGCGCACGCATGGTTTGTTATACTTATTTTTTACTTCCTCCTCAGTACTTTGTATTTCGACATTACTACTAACATGACTATCCTAGGGGTTGGGTGCCTGGAGACCCATATTACAAGCTCTGCTTAGTTTGGGCTCCAGTCTCCCACAATACATTACCCTAAGCTTACGTAATAATGTATATTTACTGTAATTGTAACGTTTCTTTGTATTGTGTTGTGGAGATAAACAAAGATATTTTATTATTATTATTATTATATTATATTATTATTATATTATTATTATTATTATTATATACTTTGCTATAATTATTAATACAAAGATCGAACACTCAGAAAAAACACTCAGAAAAAATTCCTTCGATCCGGTCGGATTCGAACCGACGTCTTCTTGTATACCGTGTCAGACGCTACACCAACTAAGCCACGGAACGAACCAACGGACCTCACGAATTTTTCTATGGGCTTGCGTCGTGTCTTTGTACTTGGTCTTTCAACGACTTTTTAGTCGTAGCGCCATCTATGATAAATCTATTGCAGAAAAAACACTCAAAAAAAAAATTTTATGTCAATTTTTCTGAGTGTTTTTTCTGTGAGTTGAAAAATTCGTGAGGTCCGTTGGTTCGTTCCGTGGCTTAGTTGGTATAGCGTCTGGCACGGTATGCAAAAAGACGTCGGTTCGAATCCGACCGGATCGAAGGAATTTTTTCTGCGTGTTTTTTCTGAGTGTTCGATCTTTGTATTAATAATTATAACAAACTAGTCGAGTAATTTCACAAAAAATAATTGAATATCAATTCAATAAAAATTTAACCCATTTAGATACATACTTACTTTTATTATGGAGATATAATTTTTTTTCGAATAGTCACTGAACTTCAAGAAAAATGTTTTTGCCTGTATTTCCAGAAATATGTGAAACTTCACTTTGTAAAAAATAGAAATTGACTGTCTATTTAAACATTACTAAATGTGAAAATCGTAAGTCCTTAAGCGGAGCAAAAAGCGAGAAAAAAATATTTGTTAATTTAAAAAAATATATTTATATAAAATTAACTGTACTAAATAAGCATTTTTTTTAACCAATATTATAGTTTATTATATTATATACCGAATAAAGAAAAAGTAAGCTTTTATCTCGGAAATACTGCGTTTCTAAGGTTTTTTTTTTAGATTTCTATGGAAATAGGGTTGTCACGAAATGTATAAATTTTTACCCGACACCGTGAATAAATGGAAGGTTATGTGTTAATACAACAACAACAACAACAATATTTCGAATATGTATTAACTTGTATGTGGTAGTAGATACAAAGATGCGACTTATTTTAGTGTTGGTAAATATAACATTTTATTCATTTTTTTTTATTCATTTGGGAGCGTTCGTAGCCCACAACAATTCAAATTCCTTCATGAGGTTTAGATAACATAGTCCATATGGTAAATTAATCGAAATTTTACATTTTTAAGTTACATTTTAAACTATGTACGTTACATAGTATTGACGTATTTAGTTATAATATTCACGTATGTGCATTACATTATGTGAATAAAGATAAATTATCCTGGCAAATACTGAAAGTTCATTCATTTTCCTTATTATCGGATTGCGGAATGATTTCGTCTGTTGCTAGTGTGATATCAGCAGCTTCAATACTAATGTCTGCTGATGGGTAATGATGGTAACGAACATTTTCCGTGGTCACAGAAGGCGAAGAACTTTATCAGGTATAAGTACAGATTTTTTTCTGTTTGTCACGTGTACTAAGTATCAAAGAGGATAAATAAGGATCAGACGATTCCAGTGCATGGTGAAACAAGTCTGTGATGGTCGTTTACCGGCCCAACTTTCGTGTATGGTGCTCTCGATTATAACATCAAAACTTGTTCCTTGATTCACTGGCTTGGTCCGGTAACATACCTATTGGTAATGTGCTACACTCAATGAATATAAAATATTGCAATTTGCAGACAGGATAAATATTCAGTGATAACCCTAACCCAAAATTTAAAAATACAATATTTCTGAACTCTTGTGTTTGTCGCATCTGGATTTTTTTGGGGTAGTACTTATTACTGTAATTAACAAATCGGCGTTGAAAAAAACATGCTAATATGTACAAAGTCTTCAAAAAAATGGATGAAATTATAGAAAAAAATTAATTATGGTGTAGGACAGCTTGATATTTTTTTTATTTTTTGGACTTATTGGCACTTTTAGTAGTTTTCTATCATAACATGAAATATTTAACGAAAACTTATTTAGAGGAAAGGGAATAATCTAATTTTATAGTATCTATCGATTTTTTACATATCTCTAAAACTATGATAGATAAAGCCAGGAGAGTTTAATTAAGAGCTTTGTTTGAGTATTATCTTTCTAAAAACCACATGAAACGAGGATGTCCGTGACTGATGCAAAATAACACGCTGCCGGGGACAAGCAGGTATGTCTATCTCGCTCGCACCTTTAGATTATTTTACAGTTATCTCTTTCTATCTAACGGTGCATTGCTGGGGTTGAAAATTGTTAAAAGCTTTATAACGTTTATTTTCCTTCAATTTTATACTTGACTTCGTAAGGTCGTCAAAACCCGGTACCCGATACAAAAGCGAATTCCATGTTAGCAAGGTACAATATTTATCCAGTTTTCCGACCTTTGATCAAGGGTCATATACGGCTCACTCCAGAAATGGGCAAGCACTTAGTAAAAAATATTTACTATTAAATACTTGCTAAATTTTGTTCAAATTTAACGATATTATTTTAAAATGCTTCTATGTACCCAATTTCCTTGTTCATATTCATTTAAGAACACCACAAAATCACGACTATTTGGAAGTTGTGCTACTACTACTACTGTTTTAAATCAGATCAGATCTAAAAGTTTTTGGAATGCCAACGTCCGAAAATTGACCTCTGTAATATATTGTGTCACTTTAGAATCGGAGGGACATTTCCGCTGTGTCACCAGTCCTCTCGAAGAAAATAAAATTAAGAAGTGAGTAAAGTAAGATATGAATGTAAAATATTGCCTTTTTGCAGACAGGATAAATATGCAGTGACAACCCTACCACAAAATTTAAAAATTCAATATTTCTGAACTCTTCTGTTTGTGGCATTTGGTTTTATTTGTGGTAGTACTTATTACTGTAATTAACATATCCGTGTTGAAAAAAATGCTAATAATGTAGAAAATCTTCAGAAAAAAACGAAATCAGAAAAAAAAGTGGATATTTTTTTATTTATTGGTGCTTTTAGTAGTTTTCTATTATAACATGAAATATTTAAGGAAAAATCATTTTCTGGAAAGGAAATAATCTGATTTCATGGTTTTTAACGATTTTTTCGATTTTCTAAGTTTCTCTAAAGTTATGATAGATACAGCCTGGAGAGTTTTATTAGGAACTTTGTTTGAATATTATTTTTCTAAAAAACACATGAAACGAGGATGACCGCAACTAAGGTAAAACAACACACTGTGCAGTGGGCGCTGAAGAGTTTAAGCCTAAGGTTTTGTCCTACGATGCAGTAAAACCATTTCCGGAATTCGAGATAAAGTAATTAATTAATATTTGGTGCTTTTAACAACTCTATGTCGCTCCCAAAGAGTACCTTGTTACATACATATTGTAAGTCGCTCCTTGTAGCTATATCTATACATGTATCTATGTGGAACACCTTAATCCGACTATTGTGATTATGAGTAGAGATGGGTTTTTACCCGATAAATATCCGTCAAAGGATAAATATCTAATAAATATCAGTTTTTACTGAGTATTTATCCTAAAACATGGATATTAATTTTTTGTGTTTTTTATAACAAAATTCATTAGAATTTATTTTTTATCGAATAATTACGTACGATTACTTCTCAGTTTGCCATTGTTTTATGTAACAATACTGTTTTAGTACCTACGTTTTTCTAGTCGATAACATCTCACTAATTGCGGTGGGAATGTAAACTAATTGCAACATACTCACATCTCACAACATTCGGTAGTCTCCTTCACCGGGAGCATTCGCCTGCAATGATAGGATTGTTCATTTAACAATCTCTTCAGATTGTAAGGCTTCGACTCAACCAGGTATGGTGGAAATGTTTTCAAGACTTTATTTAAGTTAAATACCTGCGAGTGCCCGTAAGTGCCTTTGAGTGCCCGCGAGTGCCTATGAGTGCCTATAAGTACCCGCGAGTGCCTTTGAGTGCCCGCGAGTGTCTTGAGTGCCTTTGGTGTCTTTTAGTGCTCGCGAGTGCCTTTGAGTAGTTTGAGTGCCTTCCACTCAAGAAACTCAGAGACTACCACTTAATATACTACCTGTCCTGTACATGCTATTAAATTATACCAATGTTTACAATTAAACTTAAAAATATACTTTGTTTTACTAAATATAAATAATAAACCATAATTAAAAATATTTATCCACTTTTTTGGATAAATATTGAGTAAAAATGGATAAATATGGATATTTATCCATATTTATCTTTCTAGTGAGTATTTATCTCAATGATATTTATCCATTTTTTTCATTGTTTTTTACACTCATAATTAGAGATGGGTATCTCTAATTATGAGTGTAAAAAACATGTATCTCTAATTATGAGTGTAAAAAACAATGAAAAAAATTATAATACAAAAAAGTCGTTTGGCTCCATTGACTTAATGTTTGGCTCCATTCGGTTTCGTTGATTAAAATTGTTCAGTACATACATTCAACGTTTGACAGGTGTCACATCGGAAAAATATATTTTTTTTAAATATGAATTTTTTTTATGACCCAACACAACATTATTATATACCCACTAAGTTTTTTATTTTCAATTGAACGTTCTTCCCTTCGTTTTTCGACGAAACGTTAACAAGTTTCAAAGTTTGGAATTTGGATTGACGTAATAAACGTAGTGCTATTATCTCAGAGCAAGTGTATTATGTGTTCTCATGCCTTTTCTCCATTAAATAATGCTCAAATGCTCATGCATGGTTCATAGACAATTCTATATAAATAACGCGATTTGGTTGTGGAAGTTTTTTAAAATTACCTAATAATATCTTAGATATTATTAGATTTTGTGTATTAGATCAACAGTCAAACGAGACCGGTTAATGTTAACAAAAAACTAATTTTTTTTAAGTGTACGTGTTCAAAATATATATAGATTGTCAGTGTTGGTTGAAACTACACTACTTTCACTTCAAGTGTCTTGGTAATAGCATTCTCGTACTCGAAATTGATGGAAGTTTATAAAAGCTATTACACGTAGTTGCAATAGAGCTTAATAAAACAAGGTAAATTATTATATCAATGTTTAATTTATACGATATATCAGCCAATTTTGTTGATAACAATTAGCAAACACGTATAAAAATTGGACTCTGATCTTTGTCCAATGTATGAATTTTGTTACGTTTCTTTCATAAATGATTATAATTCTCACCCACCTGATAAGTTTCTTAAATTATTTCAATAGTCCGTGATAATTTTACGATAGTTGCATTTAAATATCTTTATATTATAAATCATTGTAAATATAAAATAGTGATAAAAATACTTTAGAAAAAAATAATTTAAAAATTTATATCAATAATTTTTTCAGAACCTCAAAATGATGCGAGGTATTCAGAAAGTGGTAAGGAACATTACATTTTTACAATACAGTTTTTAGTCCATCCTGAATTAAAAATAAAATGGCCAACAAGTTAATTAGAGCCTATTTATTGCTCAACATATTTTTATATTGTCACCTTGTCTGACAGGCCTGTGCCTACTGTGGCCTTAGATGTTAATTTTCAATGAAAATTAGTAATTACTGTTACCTGTGTGAAGTAGAAAAATGGTCTAATGGCAAATTACATTTGCCTGAAAAAGTCAATCTTAAAAGGTTAAAAGTACCAAGAATAAATGGGCATGTATGAAGAGATTGATGGGAGTGGAGAAGGTGAAGGAGGTTTGTCAGGAGCATAGTAAGTGGAGGTCCATAGTCTTTGCCTACCCTGGTCGCAGACAGGGGCGTGATGATATGTATGTATGTATGTAAGTTGCACCCCGCATAGAAGAATGGCATAAGTGGAATTACGTCAAACATGCTTATTGCTTCATTACATACAGAAAACTATAACCCACATCCTCTGCAATTGGTGAGGATGTGGGTTATATTTTTTGTGTCTAATGGAGCAATAAACATGTTTGACATAGTTCCACTTATGCCATACTTCCATGAGGGTTGTGAAGCCAGTCTTAACTCTTAACTTGCGGAAGTTAATTGGCCATCCATAAGAACCGGAAATAGGTCCATCTCGGATCCGCGACTTCCGTAAAGGAAGAGTTGATTAGCGCCATTGTTATGCTGGCAAATAATGCTTGAAACTAAATCATTGATTTGCTAGTAGAACAAGAACATGAACTCAAAAAATTGCAATACTCATTTAAAACAGCAGAGTTTTTATAATTTCAGTGTAGTCATAACAGGTGTATGTTCCTGGAGCCCTATGCAAGCTCATTATTAGTGACTTGCAACTACACATCCAGTAAGCCAGCTCCGAATCCCCAAAACCTGCCCAGGCTCCCTGTGCCAAAGCTTGCAGACACACTGCAGAAATACTTGAAGACTGTAAAACCTCATTTGAATGATGAAGAGTTTGCTGTTACCACATCTCTTGTTAAAGATTTCTTGGCTGAAGGAGGCCTGGGGCAAAAGTTACAGGTTAATCTTGTTTAATGTTTATAATATTCATCAACCAAATACGTAAAACACTGAATACCACATTACAGAAAAAATTACAAGTCATAAAAAAAGGAGATGAAATATGCGTAATGTTAGGTGTAGTATAGTACTAGCTGTTGCTCGCGAATTTGTCCGCGTCAAATTAAAATACAAAACAAAACAAAAATATTCCATTTTCCAAATGTAAGGAAATAGATTTTCGATAGAAAAGGTTTTTTAAAAATACTTTGATACCCAAAGACCTCTTTTAAGGGTTTGTTTTGAAAATGTACCCATACAAACTTTAATGCCCCGTTTGAGTTCTTCGATGCCCTAACTTACCCCTTTTTGGGGGTTGTTTTGCAAAATCCTGAAACATGTGATTGTTTATGTTTTGTACTTAAAGTATCTAAACAAAGTAATTGCACCCCGCATTAAAAAGTTTCCATACAAACTTGAATACCCCATTTGAGTACTTTGATATTCTAACTTACCCTCTTTTGTGGGGTTTTGAGTCTGAAAAATCTGAAACGTGTGTTTGTTTATTTTATATTACTTAAAGTTAAACTAAGATAGAAGCAAATCGCATCACGCATTACAAAGTTCCTACTCAAACTTTAATACCTCTCCCAAGTCTCCCATATTTAGGGGTAGTCTTGAAAAAATGTATGTGAACCATTTACCATTTGTTTTATCGAATATTTATAGTAAGTTACTATTATTGATATTCGATCTGTATATACCATGTATAAACTTTCAGGGTTTACTACAAAGCAGAGCCGAGAAGCACATAAACTGGCTTGAGGAGTGGTGGCTAAACACTGCCTACCTAGAGTATAGGGACCCAGTGGTGGTCTTCTCTAGTCCTGGTCTAGTGTTCCCCTTTAGGAAGTTTCCTACTCAAGAAGACCAGCTGAAATATGCTGCCAAGACCTTGCTAGCTGCTTTGGAATATAAGGCTTTGATTGATGGGTAAGAAAGCAATGAAAATATAATGTTATCAGTCAACACTTTTTCTTGGTAGTTTAAATACTTTAAGGGTAAAGATAGTAATTCTTGGCTTCTTATCAAATAAGCAAAGATGGCAAAGCGATTATTATGTTTAAATAATAGTCTTGTTGCTCATACTTAGCTAAACGCTATTTTTACACTTTGTAGCAGTTTGTATTAGTCAATAGCACATCAAAGCTTGACACTTTAGACTTTATTATTCTTATTGCGAACTTCATAGAGTTAAATTTATATCGTAAGTTTTTAGCTTGACATGCTCCTGACCCTGTAAAAAGCTTAGGAAATAATGAATTATATCATTGTACGCAGTAATAATAATGCTGTTTACAAAGATGTTTCATAATAATGTATGTCTTTAGTTTTTATATTAAAGCCTTGTTTTTGAATAACATGGCTTTACTTGGAAACAACTTAGACACAAACATGTAAAAAGAGAACCCCCATTATATAGGTAAATGTTTTTATTTACAGAAATATTGTTGGTGAAACTACATTATATTGTAATACTTTATTTTCAGCAATAAAATACCAACAGAAATGATGGGCAAGAGTCCACTGGACATGGGTCAATACAAAAAGGTGTTTGGGACTTGCAGAATACCTGGCGAGAAGAGGGATAAGTTATCATACAACGAAAACAGTAAACACATAACTGTTATACATAATAATCATGTAAGTTTCTAAAAGATAGCTTTGCTATTTTTATTTAGATACTAATAATAATATTTTTACCTTTTATATTAAATGACTTATATTGATAAATGATAAATGAATTAGAGTTTCCTTATAATTACTTACAGTGTTGGGCGTTAATCAATTAAATTTCAATCAATAATTCAATCAGATTAAAAAATCAATTCAATAGAAATCAATAGCAATTAAATCAATTGCGACGCGTCGCAAGGTTAGGGCCCCGGTTAGGTTAGGTTAAAAAAAAAAAAAGGTTAGGCGCCCGGTTGGGGCCCCCAAGCGGGGACCCAACCGGGGGCCCTAACCCCAACCGGGGCCCCCAAGCGGGGCTCCCAACCGGGGCCCCCAACTGGGCCCCCCAACCGGGCCCCCTAACCTGCCCCCAGCCGGCCCCCAACCGGCCACCTAACCTGCCCCCAGCAGGCCCCCACAACCAACACCCTAACTCCGCCCTAACGCCCCCATATGCCTTATAAATTTATCATAATTGTCAGTTTTAATTGTTAATTGTTAATCAAAAACATTGAAAAGATTGAAAATTGATTCATTGTTAATTGTAGATATTTGCAATATCTTTAAGATATCTCGCAACTAACAATTGATCAATCGTTAATTGCTGTTTCGCAATTGACAATTAATCAATTGTCAATCTTTAATTGCCAGAACAATTAAATTATCTTATATAGAGATGAAATGGATAGTGATCTGACTGGATATCGGATATCCGGTGGGTACCTAGGCAGATAGCCGGATATTCTGCGGGCACCTAGGTCGGGTAGCCGGATATCCGGCCGCCGGATATCGGACCTACTACCGTAAACATGTCGCGATCGGTTTACAGCGCGTATCGCCATGATTGATTGATTAATGAATGATTTTACTTTCACATTGACGATTTGATTTATTGTGGTCATTATCTTGTTTCAATTTGATTTCATTAATTTGTTTGTGATCTAACAAATTCTAATTCTTGATACCAAATTTTCCAAAAAAAATTTTAATCTACTTACATGTTTCATTATTGTAGGTACACAAATTGTATTTGAAGACAGGTCAAATCGATCGTGATCGCGATCCTTTCATTTGATCGTCTGGCAATAACAAGTAGTACTTAAAATTTAACAAAGTTTGCAAGAGTTTGAGATTGAAAAACTATCATCTGAAGCTGATCTCGTTTATGAAAATAATTAGAACCAACTTTTACCACTTAATGCAGAACAACTGGTCTTCATCCACCATAATTTACCTTTATTGAAATTTGAGTACTAAATTTACAGATAACGTTATCTAACTTCATAGTTCTTTCAGTTTCAAGTAATAAACAGATTGTCAACGACCCTGTAGTTGCTGTTTATCATATTACTATTATCTTTAATCAATAAATCTATTTATTTGGCGTACTAATTATGAATTTTTCTCAGTTTGAAACATCCGGTATTCGACCGGATATTGTTTTAATATCCGATATAATAATAATAATAATAATAATAATAATAATAATTGATTCATACATGAATCAATCACTCCATACTACAAGTATACACCACAAACTATCCTAGAAAATACAACACACAAACTTTACTACGACCGCGCCATACTCACTGACAGAACTATTCATTTTAATAGACCTGACATAACTTTACAAGACAAATTAAATAAAATTACATACTTAATAGATATTGCAGTTCCTAACACACATAACATACAGAAGACCATAATTGAAAAAATTAGTAAATACGCAGAGCTCAAAGATGAATTAGTTAGAATTTGGCGACAGGAAAAAGTATATGTTATCCCAATTCTTCTCTCTACAACAGGCGTTATTCCAAACCAACTTCTTCATAGTCTTAAATTATTAGGTTTTAAAGAAAACCTCTACATAACATTACAAAAAGCCGTAATTTTGAATACTTGTAGGATTGTGAGAAAGTTCATGCAGATGGAAGAGAACGAAGTGGGTCCTTAGTACACTCTCACCATATACATACAAGCCCTACAGCATTTACTTGATTTCGGTCCGTAGATGCTGTTAAAACCAGTCAACAGGCTGAGAGGGAAAAACATCTACAATAATAATAATAATTTATTTCAAACAAAGTTCATAGCTGGTTAGTAACAATTATCTTAAAACTATGTTATAACAAATTATATTTAACATTATAAATGGCAACATTAGAGTGCATATGACACGCATTCCAGTGACTTACTATGGGGCAATCTACCCGCTCCAAAATGGTATTTAGGAGACCGCTGCCGCTATCCCGCACGCGCTTCATCACCGAGGCTACTCGTTTGCGTAGGATAGTCTGAAAACTATCCACACGCGCCTCGGCAAACATACCAGATGCGCTGCAGAACCGGGGCAACCCCAGCAGCATCCTAAAACCATTATTGTACTGTACGCGTAGGGCATCAAGCGATTTGCGAGTACATTTGGCCCACAGGCTGCACGTGTAAAAAGTTTGGCAGTATGCCTTGAATAAGGTTGTTTTTACTTCCTTATTACATCGTGCAAACCTGCGCGCCAACATGTTGCTTCTCACCGACAATGCCCTACGCTCCCTCTCTACGTCCAGGTCATCAGAGAGGTCCACGTTGTCCGATATCCGGCCGGATAGGAAAAATAGGTCGGATACCGGATAGTTATCGGGTATCCGTTTCATCTCTAATCTTATACTCGTACACAGAAAAAAGGAATTCTACTAATAAGAAAGAGCAATTTCTCAAAATATCTGCTAATTCTGGAAAATTATTTATTAAAAGTAATAATACCAAGCGAGGAGCTTGGTTACATCATGACAGTGGACCTATCGGCCTCTCGCATTATAATAACGAGTCAGAGGGAAAAAAATCGCCTTCGCCGTCAACTGATACGCAAATATCGCCTAGAAGATCGGGAAATATTTCTAAACATACGAAAAATCGACCTATAAAGGATTTAAATAGTACTACCTTAAAATATGTCGAACTAGATAACAATAAAGAAGAGATAACGCAAGATTCAGTATCATCTATTATGAATCACGCGTCTCAGCTGGACCTAACGCAATGTCGTAAGCCAACGACCGGCGAGAGTTCAAGTTTAAACTCCCCGAGCGCGGCGGTGACATCTTGCGACGACCCTCAATTTCGTGAGAATAACACAGACGGTTGGACGACAGTAACATACAAGCGAAACAAGCACAATTATCGCTATACTGGTAAGAGGGGGACAGCATGTGATACGGAATGCTACGCTAAGTTTATGGCGGCTGAGAGAAAAATACCTATTTTTATATCTAACGTAAATAAAAATTGCCTAGAAACAGATATAACTGAGTACATTAGAGCAAAAACAAAAGAAAACATTGTATTAGAAAAACTGAATACAAAGAAGAAAATGCATAACGCTTACAAGTTCTACGTTTCTGAGTCCAAAGTTTCTTTGTTCTTGGACCCAGAATTATGGCCACAAAATATTGTTTATCGGAGGTTTATGCACTATAGGCCAAATATTACGAAAAGACAGACTAATGTCGGCGGCCCACTTACACTCATAAATGGATAAAGTTGATAATCAAATCGGTTTAATGAGTGATGACGTTACGATACGTACAATTAACATGGTTAGTTTTAACTGTAAGAACGTTAAGAGATCGATAGATTCCATCAGGAAATTATGTCAATCAGCGGATATAATCGCGCTTCAAGAGACTTGGCTGAGGCAAGATGAGCTTCAGTATTTATGTGAAATTGACGGCAGGTTCGGAAGCACGGGAACGTCGGCGATGGACCCGGCCGCCGGAATGTTGGTTGGCCGCCCTTGGGGTGGGGTTTGTTTACTGTGGAATAAAAGTGTTTTTCCTAATGTTTCTATTGTTCAGTGCGATAACCCGCGAGTGTGTGCAATAAAGATAACATTGCCACAGAAGTCTATCCTTGTGTTCAGTGTGTACATGCCTACGGATAAAAATGTGAACTTAGTGGAATTTACGGATTGTTTGAGTTTGGTAAGTGCTACTATTAGTAATGAGGACATTTGGACAGCATACATACTGGGGGACCTTAACGCGCACCCGAATGAACTTTTCTTTAATGAAATGATGAGTTTCTGCCGCGAACAAATGTGGACGTGCCCGGACATTGAAATATTAGGTCTTGAATCGGACACGTTTAGTTTCATTAGTGAGGCCAATGGGGCTAAGCGTTGGTTAGACCATGTTTTGACAACTGAATCTGCGGCAAGATCTGTTGTGAACGTCCATGTTAAATATGACGTCACGTGGTCAGACCACTTCCCTTTATGTGTAGTGTGCAATTTAGGTGTAATCAGTTCGGGGCTATTATGTAGTAATAAGCGGATGACTAATAAAGTTGTGTGGGGGGAAAGAAAATCTGAACAAATAACATTGTATACTAAAATCTGTCATGGCGAACTTAGTAAAATTGACTTTCCTGATGACCTCCGCACATGTTGTGATGGTTGCTGTTATGAACAGGGCCATAAACAGATTATTGACAATTTATATAATGATATAATTAGTGTATTAAGTGTGGCAGCCACAACCTGTTTTTATGTAAAACGTTCCACGAAGAAAAAACCAGTTGCTGGCTGGAATAAACATATAAGTGCGGCTCATAGGGAGGCTAGGGATAAATTTAATACATGGGTTTTGTATGGGAAACCTAGATGCGGCCGTTTCTATGATGAGATGCAGAGAAGTCGAACCATTTTCAAATCTAGACTAAAATGGTGTCAAAATCACAGTCAACAGATTAGAATGGACATCTTGGCATCTCTTCATGAAAACCATTACTTTCGTAGCTTTTGGAAATCTACAAAAAAGCTAAATGATAAGCCTTATCAACCGGAAAGTGTTGACGGTGTAAGTGATCATAAGGATATAGCCACTATATTTAGAAAACAGTTTAGTGTTGAGTCGCCCTTGGGTCCGTCTCGGAGGATGGTTGATGAGGTGCCGAGTAGCCAGGAGTTCGTTGCTAGATTTACTGCCAAAGATGTGGACAAAGTTGTGAAATCTATGTCGAGAGGGAAATCTCCTGGCTACGACGGCCTCAGTGTGGAACACTTAAAACATGCTGGGCCTCATCTCCCACGAGTTCTAGCCTTATTATATAATGTATGTTTGAGCCACTCATATCTGCCAGATGCTTTAATGAGAACTGTTGTAGTTCCAGTCATTAAAAACAAAAGCGGTGATGTGAGTGACAAAAACAACTACAGGCCGATATCGCTGGCGACTGTGATTGCTAAGGTATTAGATAGTATGTTGAGCACGCATCTGGACAAGCACCTAAACATTCATCAGAATCAGTTTGGGTTCAGGTCAGGATTATCGACAGAAACAGCTATATTATGTCTGAAACAGACTGTAAAATACTATACGAACCGTAAAACGCCCATATATGCCTGTTTTCTCGACCTATCTAAAGCGTTCGACCTGGTGAGATACGACCTTCTATGGGATAAGCTGAAGAATACTGATTTGCCAGCAGAGCTGTATAATATTATCAAGTTTTGGTATTGTAATCAGGTGAACGTGGTAAGATGGTCGAATACGTACTCGGAGCCGTACAGGATGGAGTTTGGGGTGAGGCAGGGGGGAGTTACCTCACCGAAGCTCTTCAACCTATACGTCAATGCGCTGATAGTGGAGCTCAGCAGCACTCATGTCGGCTGCCATATTGATGACGTATGTCTCAATAACATTAGTTATGCAGACGACATGGTGCTGTTGAGTGCCTCACCTTGTGGTCTCGTCAAGTTATTGGGAATCTGTGAAAAGTTTGCGCTTAGTCATGGCTTGCTATATAACGTTAAGAAAAGTGAATGCATGGTCTTTCATGTCGGGGGCAAGAGTCTGCCACCAGTACCACCTATCCGGCTATTTGGTACGCCGTTAAAAAGGGTGGATACATTTAGATATCTGGGGCACATTTTGACCTCTGACCTGAGGGATGATGCAGACATTGAGCGAGAACGGAGGGCGTTGTCTGTTAGAGCGAACATGGTGGCTCGCCGATTTGCTCGTTGTTCGGCTGAGGTAAAAGTAACTTTATTTAGAGCCTTTTGCACGACTCTATACACGAGCAGTTTGTGGGCCTCTTACACGCAAAAACAGTACAACGCCCTACGTGTGCAGTACAACAATGCTTTCAGGGTGCTATTGGGGCTGCCTCGCTTCTGCAGCGCCTCGGGGATGTTCGCGGATGCCAGAGTTGATTGTTTTTTTCACAACTGTGAGGAAACGCTGTACATCCCTGGTGCGTAGGGTGCGGGCCAGCACCAGTGGTATCCTGAGAGCATTTGCGGAGAGGTTTGATTGTCAGTATCTGAATCATTGTCATATGATCCATATACTGAAAGTCAAGCCTCACTAAAGCTCTGTCAACCGCATATTATGTAAAATGTTAAATTAGCTTTAGGGGTGTATTATTAACTTTAGGATAAGAAAATGTAACTAACATTGACTATGATCCCAGTTGGTCGAAATAAAGATGTTTGAATTTGAACTAACTAATAATAATAAAATATTGTCATTACAAAAATACTGCTTATCTTTTTCTAATGCAAATTTACTTTTAACTTTATTCTAACTTTTAGACAAATACCTTCAAAGATTGAACACTCAGAAAAAATTCCTTCGATCCGGTCGAAGGAATTTTTTCTGAGTGTTCGATCTTTGTATTAATAATTATAACAAACTAGTGGAGTAATTTCACAAAAAAAAAATTGAATATCAATTCAATAAAAATTTAACAAATACCTTCACTTCAAGATTTTATTTCATTTCTAATCAATTAATTGGACATTACTTACATCAAGAAATTTTTACCCCTTACATAAAGAAATTTTTACCTCTTACATCAAATTTAATTAAGCTTAAATGAATTCAAAATTTCTTGGGTGTATAATAAGAAAATATATTCTTAAACAAAAAAAAAGTAGTTTTCTATTCAGATTAATATTCTTAATTGTAAAGTATATTTTTAAAGCAACATTTCGTTGCGTTTTCATAGTCCATGGTGTCGTGACATGTCGCTGAAGGCGCACGCAGTAACGATTGCTTTTACTTGTGCTTGTAATCATAAAAATCATAAACAGTCATTTTTTTTTTTTTTTCAAGTCAAAATCGAACATTTCTAATAACTATAATAATATTCTAATATCAATATTTTGTTGAATCTATAGTAGTTTTGTGACTTGAAGTAAATTAATTTGCCCTTGTATTAAATATTTCTGTCTTATAAAATACATTTTTGAGATGTTTTTTTACTATTATCAAGTAATTATTCTCTAGTCTATAGGGAGAGGATCGATTTGTTGGATTTAATGAATTTGTCTTCATAAAAAGAAATTTGTCTTTTTCTAAGCAATCTGTTTTTACCGTGTACAATTCTTATAATATTATTGTAATCATACCGTGGTAAGAAACTTGTAAATTAGTGATAATCATTTAGTGAATAACCACAAAGTTATCTCTACTCTACATAATTGTAATTATAATATTTGGTAACATAAATTGTAATAATTCGTAAGAAGTGAAAAATATAAATTGGTGAAATTTTGTAAATAAAATCGGTGTTGATTACTACTATAATACACATATTACGACGGAACAGAATAGAATTCATTTATTGTCTGACTGTAGTAACATTAAATAATTACCGTCCTCACAGCCCACGTAACTTTATTACATGTCCTTCCGGACAAGTATGGAAGTTGTTTATTTTGTCTGTAATGTAAATACAAGCATAGTATGGAAAAGCGCCATATTATTTAAAAATTCGTAGAATATTCACTTCCGCATTGTTTAACATGACGCGTCCGTACAAACATTTAAGTTTTGGGTGTTTCTTACACGATGACAGTTGTCGTGGCGACAGGGGGCACTAGATTAGCATTGGTTTATATATTTTAGTTGCAGTAGAGCTCCTTGTGAAACAGTTTGTCCAGGTCGCTAATTCCCAGTCTTTACCACTAGCGACAAATGGGGAAAAAACCCATATGTTACCTGGTGGTGACAAATGCGATAAAAAGGTCCTTTGTTACCACTGGCACATGGAATTTAAAATATCCCAGTAGTTGCTTACTAATTCTACAAAGTTAGTTCCGAATAAATATTACCAAGGATAGAATTAAGCGTCAATGAGTAAAAAACTGTTTACTGGTTGTTTGTACTATACAGATGGCACATGCGTCATCGTGACGGCTTACTCTTTTGTCCTTTTGTATTCTAAAATTTTGCCAACTATACCTCTGGTAATTACTGGGATATTTTAAATTCCATTTGTCGCCAGTGGCAACAATAGATGTTTTTATCCCACTTGTCACCACCTGGTACATGTTTTTTTTTTCCATTTGTCACCAGTGGAAATCATCACGGGCAACAGCTGAGATTTTTTTATCCCGTTTGTGATGACAAACTGGTAACATATGGGTTTTTTTCCCGTTTCTCGCCAATGGAAATCACCACACTGACAACAACTGAGATTGGGAATAAGCGGTTCAGGAAAGTACTGCCACCGCTTACGTCTAGGTGACGGGCGCGGTGGCAGTGCTCCTCAGATCTTTTCGATTTAAAAATCTCAGGCGCCGTGCAAACTGGCTACCGAATATTTTCGACTGCCGCAACCGGCGATTGTGTCCAGTTGCCGCAACCGGCAACTTCATATTAATTGTATTAAAATAAAATATTCGCTTCCAGTTGCCGATTGCTTGTATACAATACAAGACACACGTTTGCGCCGAGGCTCAGTGGCACTGTGATTGTTGTGGACAGGTGTGTTGCTTAATACCAAGCACACGACTTGTTCGCCTCGTCACTTGGTATATTAAAAAAAATCGATCACAACATCAATCAAGATAGTAGCACCGATTGGCAACTCTTGGGTGCGACAGGTGAATCTTATGCTAGTGACTTCTTGCATATGATTCACCTTATAGTCGCAATCGACAAATGTCATCATGCGAGAGTCCTAGTTACAATATTATAAGTGATCGACAACGAAGCCACGATCGTGGTTGCAGGACTATTCTCACAATTTGTAATTCAGTGAGTTGGTTCACATAGTTTTGAAAAAATACGTATTCCAGATTTTTCACGTAGACATGTGGGGCGAAGACGGCGTTCTACTAAGCGAGGACCAAATAATACAACAGTTGAAGAAAGTAATCGAACAGTCGTCAACACCAAACGTTAAAGGCGTTGGTATCCTGACTTCAGATAACCGCGACAACTGGGCAAAGGCGTATCAACAGCTTATAAAAGGTAATATAAGTTCTGATAAGCATCTGTATTAACCTATTATAACATTAAACTTTGGAACAATTCATTACGTCTGTTCAGGAAATGCTTCGGTCAGATGACTCTGATGCCAAGTAATTAGTAACTGAAATTGAGAAAGAGGCTTCTGAATCTGGTCTGGAGCAGTCTGGTGGTCAGATTATATCGCGGCTAACTTTTGTCCAAATGTGTAAAAGAAAATTGTTCACACTCACCCACTGCTGAGTAACTGGGTTTTATAGAGTGACACATAAAAATACATTAACCGAAAATGTAAAATGTTAAGTTAATTACAATCAAATAAAATTCATAAATATGTCAATAATAATCACGCAGTACATTGTTATCATGTTATTTCCAGATAATGTAAACAAGCAATCTCTAGAAGATGTAGAGAGAAGCATAGTAGTGCTTTGTTTAGATGCCGCAGTTGGCTTGTGGGAATGTCCGAATAAGGATGCCCGGCAGAACTTAGCTGCAGCTCAAACTATACACGGCTCTGGCCCGGGATGTAATGGTGGCAATCGATGGTTCGATAAGACTGTTCAGGTGCGTAAAAACTATTAGATTTTACTTCAAGCATTCTTAAAGTTGAGCTGAGGTACTTATACCTGGGGTTATCAGTTACCTCGACTTATGTGATCCCAATTTTCAGGAGGCGCAAGGTCTGCCTAGCGCAACCACTGCGCGAGTTCCCAATTATTCCGGTTATTAATATATTTTTTATTTATTACTTTTTTATTTTATGTACAGCTTATTTTGCCTTTTTAAAGTTCAGATTAAGTGTTGTAACCTTTTTAAGGAAATAAATTATTATTATATATTATTATTTTACTAGTACTTTATAGTGATTATAGCAAATTAGTAGCAGTAGATCACAGTAGACTAGGCTAAATTTAACTGCCTCTGTGGCCGAACGGTTACCATGCCGGACTGCCACGCAGAGGTCCCAGGTTCGATTCCCGGGCCGGGAGAAATATTTGTATGACCTACATTTGTTTCTCTCGTGAGTTTGGGTGTGATTTGTGGTTGTCTATATGTGTGTCCATGGCACCCGCGACACAGGGTTTCCCTAGTGCGGGGCTATGTTGAGTGTGTGTGTTGTTATTATTAAAATGTAGTAAAAATAAAATATGTGTAATGTTCCAGTGCCAATAAAAAACTAGATCAGCTTCCAAAATAAAGTTACTTACGTTTTTCATTCTTCAGCATTTGTTTTTGGCTTTAGCCAAATCTTAGAGGATGGAGAAAAATGAAGGAACAAATGGCCATACGGCTGATCCCATCCATACATTTTTTCATCTGATTTGTCAAATTCCCAAAAATATTATACTTTTCGAATTTCTTTCTACTTTTTATTATTGAAGTGCGATATATGATAGTAAATAATTATTTAATGTAATTTTTTCTATGTGCTATATTTTCATTTCTTAATTACCACAATTATTTATATATTATTATTGCTTAAATAAATGTAAAACACTTAATATGTTATTATTTGCAGTTCATTGTAGGCGCTGATGGGCTGACCGGTTTGACGTATGAACATTCGCCTGCCGAGGGTCAGCCCATTGCAGTCATGGTCGACTACATAATCAATTACTTGTATGATTTTTGCTTTCACCTTTATGCTTATTTTACTGACTTAATCGTAATAAAACAAAAAGAATGTAAAAATTATTAAATATAATCTTGGGCTAAGAGAAAATGTATGACGCTGAAATGAGGCTGTAATTTTTAAGTTCTTTTTTCATCACAGTGCATCTGTATAACTAAGAGGCTATCACCGCATAAGTGATGAAACCGACATTTAATTAAATTTAAGTAATATTGTAGAAAAAAATTAGATGTGGGTTACACCACTTTTGCGCTGATAACCTCATTATGTACTTTACAATACGACGACGACGACCTCCGTGATCAAGAGGCTTGCTCATCGTGGATGTCATTGTGTCGCCGTCTCCGAGATCCCGGGTTCGATCCTCGGTCGGGTCAATCGGGGGCTGTACCTCCCCTGCTATTATTAATGACAATTAATACGAGTCTAAAATGCCAGACAACGGCATACAATATTTGAAATAGAGCAAATCGTTTCGGTTTTGTACTTTACACATACAAATGTATTTTAGTGTTTTTGTTCGACAGGGACCAAAATAAGACAAAACCAAACGGTCCATCGGCGAAACCGAAACCGCCAGTCAAGCTGGAGTTTGTGGTGAACTCTGAAGTGGATGGAATGATTAAAACTGCTCAGAACAACTTAGACAAGTGTGTATAACCTTTTTTAACCGACTCTAAATGTTGTGTAATGAAAACATTTTCATATAAAATCGTGAATTAAACACGTTCCAACACTTGTGTGTTTGGTCTTGTAATTAATTGGGCATAATTTCAACATCTCATTTCTATGTTTGCACCCAGGCAAGCAGAGGTCTATCTATTATTTAAAGCATCTTAATATCAAATGTGGACTATGTATATGCTATAGCATTATTACAGCCATTATGACTGACTATATTTTCGAACACAGAGAGGTTCTTTATTTATCCATGACACTGAGTGCGTGCGGACGGAACCTACCAGGGTACGGTTATTTGCACAGGTTGGTTTTGGCATATTTATTGTTAAATGGTTTCAATTTGTTTTGTCTGAGCCAACAAATAGTGACGCGAAGATTTCATATACACATTTAGTTATTTATCTGTTCGGATTCTATTGTTTTCTTGATGTATAGTTTTTCTAATGGGGCTGACATGTTCAATTCAAAGCCCCTCAATACATACAGTTGAAAAAAATATACTCACTTTATTCATGTGACCTGATTGATGATGATTTGTAAAAAGATTGTTTTAATTTTAGACAAAAATCTATCGAAAATGATTTATTTGGAACACTGAATTGAAAAAAATATTCTTATTTTTTTACGTAGTATATAACAGGGTGTTAATAGGGTTACATCCGAGGCGGGGTGGTTCCTCGCGTTACTACGAATAACTTTTCCTATAAACACCACTTTGAAGTAACAAAAAGAATAATGAGTTATTCCAAACTACATGTAAATACAATCATACCCATATTACCAAAGCATATGGAACATTAACACCATATTTATGACTTTTTGTTTTTTGTACATTTCACATAAAATTAGTATTTCCAGAATTATTGTCTTAAGATTACCTGACGATAATTAAAATTTATGTACACGTAACATTTTTATAAAATGGCAGGTTCAAAGAGATCTATTATATTTTATTAAGATGTTACGTGTCGACGTGTAGTATAATATTGTAATAAAATGTCGCGTGTCAACATCGAGTACTCATTTAATTTTATAATATTTTATTTATAATATTAGTTTATGTAATGTTATATTATAATGCCACCTCAGAGGTCTCGGGTCTGCGTGTTTGTGATAATATCGGCTGTTGTTTCCGATTTTCATGACACAAGTGCTTAGTTACTTAGGGATCAAAGCAACTTATCTAATGTGGTATAATATTTAATTATTATTTTCACATTTTGATTTCAGACTCGCCAGTGATTTAGAACTGAATTGCTTTACGTACGATAAGTATGGCAAAAATTTCATTAAGTCGCAGAAACTGAGTCCGGACAGTTATTTGCAGATGGCTATGCAGTATGCTTTCTACAGGTGTGTGGTATAATTGGTACTAGCTTTTACCCTCGACTAAATTACATCCGAGATGAGATTGTAAATGATAATATATCTACGAAATTTTTTCGAATTCTGCTCGACAGAATTAAGAGGTAGGAGGCAGAATTGGGAGGTTTGCAGAACTATGGTATTTTCGAAATAAAAAAATATTTATTTGCCATGCAATAAAATATATTGGGTGTATAAATATATTAGGCTTTCACGTATGCTACACATGGGGTGAAACTATTTTTTCAGATCTAAGTCGCTTACATTTGAGTTTTTTTTTTTTTTTTTTTAATTTTCGATCTCTTTACAGACGCTCATGGTCACGGCTTACTATGATAGAGGTTGGTAATTTGTATAAACAAATATATCGCACTGTTAATACAATAGTGTATTTTTTCACAATCGATGAAAAACGAATACTCACTTCCCGTGAAAGATCATTAAAATTTATGTATAGAGTAAAGTTTATTACTGACATCTAAACAATTTTCTAATCGCCCAGTTCTTTAAAAATAAAAGGGAAGAAATAATTTCATATTTTTGAGGATTGTATGTTTTGGCCAGGACTAGCTCACATAAAGTTTGTCTCATTTTGAGTTACGTAGATATCTTTTAATTGTTTCTTACAATATTCTATCAACGGTTTTATTGACATGTAGAGAATCAAATTTTGGTTTCAGCAATGATTTAATCCTGGAATTCACATATTTTGAGTTACAACACTATTGTAATATTAGTGCGATATGCGATTTAGATCGGAAAAAACGAATGTTATTTCCAATGGCATACAAGTTACTAGCGACTATGACCCATATTTAGTAGCAGTAGAGCTCTTTGTGAAACAGTTCATTACGTCTAATACGGCCATCATAGCTACATATTTATTTGAAACACCAACAGGTTAGGTACACATAAATTTAAAAAGTGAATACCGTCTGAGCCCGCACCTTTGTTAATATATCTTTTTAGGTTTTTAAGTACGTCAACATAATTAAATCGGTGGTGGGCAAAACTTGTTCATTGAACGATTAAGCTGTTCCAGTGTTTATAGCGTAATGGCGCGTTCCCATTATGTCGTGACGACAGATAGTCGTGCAGTTTAAAATGCCGTGACTGGTATATTTAAATGAAGTTGTTCACTTATAGTACAACACGATTAATCGTCGTTCACCACTTGTTTGTCGTTACGACGACAGACTGTCGTGACAATTGGAAGGGCTAGAACGACAGTCGTCTGACGATAAATGAAACGTCACAATAAAAATGTGACGACAGATAATCGGAACTTATAAAGATTCTGTCGTGCAAACGAAAAAGCGGCTGCCGTGTACCGATAAATTCACGAGCTAGTGGGAACAGCTAGACAGTCGTTCTACGATAAAATAAACGTCCACGATACAGTCTCGACAGATAGTCGTGTTATGGGAACAGGTTAGACGCGACAATCGTCTAACGATGAATGAAACGTTACGACATAATGGGAACGCGAGTAACTACTCGCACGACGTACCATTCCTTTCCTTTACGTCTGGCGCACGCGTACACTGGGCAACAATCGGCGAGTACCTACTTTACGCCGATTGGCAAATCTTTTCATCAGGATGACGAGCATGCCATCCATATAATAAGTAGAAGTAAGGTAGACGTCAAAATTCGAGTGAATTTGTGTTCTATAATTTGTATTTAGTTCAGTACTACGTTAATATCCGTGCAGTTATGTTTTCTTATGTGGTAAACTCGAGTAACATGCCTTTTTTCTTTAAAATCTAACAGACTATACAAAACACCAGGAGCTCACTACGAATCGGCAGCAACGCGGATGTATGCGGGAGGCCGCACTGAGACAATTCGCTCCTGCTCTATCGAGTCGATCGAATTCGCTAAAGCTATGCTCGACTCCAATGTGCCGCCCAAGGAGAAAATGGCTGCTTTGAAAAAAGCTATTAATGCTCATAAAGATTACACTGTGCAGGTAATTTATTATTTGCAAACAATTTGTTGTGTAAATACAATTGATAAAAAAATCACTATTTTTTTGCTGTGCATAAGATTCAGTAATAGAACACATTAGTGAAAAATAACAAAAAAATCCCTATGTTTTATGTTAATATTTCCTAATAATTTCTAACGCGTGGACATCGCGCATGACAACTAACATAATATTATCTTAAAATTGCTTTACGTTAAATTAATATTATCTATTGAATTACAAAACAACAGTGTTGTCCTGTCACTTTGAAATTAAATGTTATACAAATGACATACAAATATAGTGCAATTTTGGAGATAAATTATTAATATAACGCAATTTTGAGATAAAATATAATATAACGCAATTTTTGAGACACTATGTTACTTGTAAAATGCGATATATGGGTTAACTATTGTTGTTAAACAATTCATTACGTTCTTTAACTTAGGGCCCTCATCTTTATTTCATAAGTAAGCAAATTACACTTGAAATCATCATATTAATTAAACTCTTCTGCTCATTTGAAACTCTAGGGGTTGCTCTTTTAAATATACATTTGACATTTACAACATTTATTTCAAACATCTTAGATTGAGACTACCTGCAAGAACTAAACAGGTCATTACCACGGATTCTTGTCATCCAAGTACGCTGAAGCTGTATAATCCTTTAGAATGAAGTTTTTGTTTCATTATAGTTTTAAACCTCGTAAATGGCAAATTTTGAATTTCAACCGGAATCTTATTATAGAAGCTTATACATTGCCCCTAAATGAATTTGTGAAGATGACTGTCGAGAATAACTAGTTTATATTTCGTGTTAATGTTATGTCTGTCACTATTTTTAATAAATAAATTATTATTCTTCTCAACATAAATAACATTTTCGTAAATGTACTGTGACCCTAGTGTAAGAATGTGAATCTCTTTAAACTTATCTCTCAAAGACACTCTGGGGCCCAGATTGTAAATTGCCCTAAGCGCACGTTTCTGCAGGACAAACATTCTATTAATATCGGCGGCATTACCCCAAAGCAAAATGCCGCATGTCATTAAACTATGAAAGTGGCTGAAGTAAATCAATCTAGCTGTTTCGACGTCTGAAAGTTTTCGTATTTTTAATCGCGTACACTGAACCTTCTTCGACGTTAAGATTTCATCACGATATTTTCTTCTTCGAAAAGCTCATGGTTTTTTGCACATAAATTTCGAGAAACTCAGCGATGCCAACCCGGATTAAAACCTACGGCCTTGCTTGAGACGCGGTAGGTCAAACCTTTAGGCTACCACGGCTATACTCAACTTTTCAGTAACATGGAAATTATGATTATGCTTATTGCAGGCTCTGCAAGGGTTCGGTGTCGATAGACATTTGCTCGGCTTGAAATTGACTGCAATCGAGAATGGTATCGAAATTCCTAAGCTGTACACTGATGATGGGTTTAAGAAGAGTGCTCATATGAGAATTTCTACTAGTCAAGTAAGTAAACCCTTCACAGATATACTTTTTTTTCGTGGAGAAATCCTCCTAGGATACCGTTCCGCCGCGGGGACAGCGGAGAGTTTATTAGGTATATTAATATACATACATTAGGCCGGACTTCTACGGGCTAAAACCGCACTATGGCCTTGGGTGCTCGGTGCTCGGTGCTCTAGTGGGAGAGATCCGGGATCGAACCTCCCAGCACTTGGGAGAAGCTACATCCCCTAAATGACGAAGCAAGCCACAACGTCCCGTCGTCCACCTCGCGACTGCCAAATTTACACACCGGCACATTTCACGGACCACAAATGAAGTGAGATTATAAAATGGTAACATTTATATATAAATAAATATTAAAGTAGTTATTGAATTAACGTCTTTTAACATTGACTTAGTACAGCCCTACTTAATCGTTATTTAAAAAAATTGAAATTAAACAAAGGTAAGGTCAGGTGGGGTAAGAGGAACACCGGGGAAAGAGGGACAAATATAGTCCCTCAGTCTATAAAACAGACAAACAAATTAGTTTTAACGGTTGTAAAGAGATGTCGCTACGATGTTCCAAATTTGACAGAGAGAGAAAACGAAATTTACAGTTGTGTAGTCTGAAAACACGAGATCGGCGCGTGATTTTTTCTTGACTGGATCTTGGTGAAAAAAAGTGCTGGAGATTATTTTTGTAGAAAAACACGTAGAGAAAATGGTAAAGTTTTAGTTATTTCAGACTAAAAACAACAAATAATACGAATTTCATTGGAATCAAAATCCTAACCGCCAAAAACATTGTTGGGGTAAGAGGGTCTAGTACGTACTTACGGGGTAAGAGAAACATACTTTCCTCTTCCCCCGTGTCAGGGGTGACAAACTTTTTGATGAATTGTCATAATAACGTTTTTTGATAGTAATCGTAAATTTTAGTGACTTCGTCCACATGATATTAATTTCTGACGATATTACAATAATTACAACACTACAATTTATGTGTAAACAATCACACATCTTAAGGTAATTTACAAGGCCAGCAGCAATTCTGGCAGTACTTTTTTTTCAGTCAGGAATTTTTAGAAAATTTCATATTTTAGTCGAAAAAAAATAATTACATGAGCTCTAAAATAATGGCGTAACCTAAGAACAAATACAAAAATGGCTCATTGCACGTTAGCTATGTGGTCACACTACTTCTATACCAAATTTCAATTGATTTAGTTGAACGGTTTTCAAAGTAGAGTGGTTTTGGTGACTAGAGAAGAATAAATTTTGTTAGAAATATAAATTTATTTTTGGACCAAACATTGTTTTCTATTATAACTATATTTAAAAAGTACTTAAGTTACTTAATGTGTTGATTTGTAAACGAGTGGTTAAAAATGTGCTTTTATTATACTTTGTGCAAAAAAAATATGTCCTGTTATGTACAGGCCTGTAGCTTACCATCACGCGCACGACTTGTTCGTCCCGTCACAAAAAAAAATAACAGCCTCGCTTTTTTTAATTTGTCACCCCTGGCCTTAGCCTGTATGTTCCTGTTGCCCCAAAATTAGTTTTTCACTTGTTTTTTTGATAACTATACGTTATTCCAATGGTTTTAAGATAAAATTCGATTCAAATAGTTTTGCTTAGGAATTAACTACGGATATATTTAAATATACATTATATTTATATGAAATTCGATGACAGTTCTTCTTACCCCATTTTTTGGGGGAAGAGGAACGTTAGCACAACCTGAAAGTTTTTGTCAGATACATCGTAAATATTAATTTTAGCGCAATGATAGTTAAAACATGGAAAGCTGATAAACCAGGGCAAGATTAGAGTATTTCGAAATTCGTATAAGATATTATTTATTCCTCCTAGAGCTCATAACATTTGTCTCGAAATAAAGTATGTTCCTCTTACTCCACCTGACCTTATTTTGTGATAAAGCAGAAAGTGCAGAAACATTTTAAAAATGTAACTAACATTGACTAAATCAAACTTTCACAAATAACTTTTTAAATTGATGTTGACGAAATTCACAAGAAAGCAATTATACACTTTGACAAGCCTGTATTTGTAGAAAATCAAAATGTTTTTGTTTTCAAGTTTCATATAAGTAACCAGTTTTGAAAAAACACTACTATTTTAGGAATTTATTTAATTGCATTATGGATAGCCCAAAGAAATGTATCTCGTAAAAACATGGACCTACTAACAACATCGCAGGACAATGTTACTAACATCATAAACAGCTTTTGTTCCATGACTTTTAAATAATTCATCAGATTTTACTTTCATACAAATATAAATACATTTAAATAGATCATTCTAAACGGTAATAAATAACTCTGTACAGCACGAGGATGGAAGTCGTCGCGGAGGACGCTTGCTTTGCATTTGAACTTATTCTACCAAACAGATCTAAAAAGTGTCCGATAGTACAACAAAAATTTTAAACTTTGTTTTTGATAAATTTATTGTTTTGCACAAAGTCATGGAAAAAAGTGGTTGTTTATGATGTTAGTAATATAGTCCTGCGAGGTTTATATTTTAAAAATAACCCTATATAAGTATATATTGACGTATCTAATCTTATAAACAAAAATACTACGAAACATCTCTTAGCTTTCTTTAAAAAAAATACTAAATATAGTATTATATTACAAGGTACAGGTGGCTGACGAGTGACAGAACATTTATTTTTCTTATAGCTCTCTATTCGACAATAACTTTTATTTTTAACTATATGTAACTAGTGTTCAGGTAAACGTGCCGGTGTTTGTATAAGTAACTGTCAGAGGCATATAAATTATAATAAAATATTAAATGACTCATTTAATTTCAGGTTGCATGTAAATGCGACGCCTTCATGTGTTACGGGCCTCTAGTCTCTAACGGCTATGCGACATGCTATAATCCACGTAACGATGACGTCAATTTCGCCACCTCAGCCTTCGTTTCCAACCCTGAAACCAGCTGCGTTAAGTACAGGAGCGCGCTGGAGGAAGCCTTAAAGGATATGCACGATGTTATTTTGCATAGCACTCCTTCTAAACTTTAAGAAATGTTTTGTTATTTTGTGTAAGCCATCACATGTCAAGGACAGAATCAATCTCATTTGTCTGACTCCAGTTGAAGAGGTTAAAATAAATGGAAAACTGCCAATAGCATACACTGTACAAACGTTTATTTAACACGTTGATACAATATAAAATACGATATTTAGCTACAATAATTAAGGATATGAAATTTACAAATAATTCTTAAAATGTTGTAAAATAAATATAATTCTGTATAACCACTGCCCCTGGTCCTATGAGGCTACCTTGATCGTTATCTTTGGCTGTGCACAAAATTACATACACTTTTTTGTAAATATTTATTTTATTATTTTTTTTATGTAACATTTTTGTTGAAGTATAAATCATCTATGCATAGGACCATTTTTATTTATTTTTTAAGAATAATTATATTTGTCAAACAAAATAAATCTACATATACATTTTATACTTTGTTTTAATTTAAATTTCTGATGTTTATCTTAACATAAAATAAGTTACGATAGAACCCCGTGTTCGTTTAGAATGCAATAACATTTTTTTTTACATAAATTTGAAGTAAAATGAGAATTCATTCGGCGCAATGTAATAATGCTGATTATTGTGGCTTACATCAGTAGTTACACCTAATTACGACGCATGAAGGTCGACTGCCTTAACTAGAAGAATTGTGACGATTCGCTAGGTTCGTTAACTGCAGAGATTCGTACACAAAAACGAAGGTGTCAGACGAAAATGCACCTTTTTGTCTTGCACACCATTTTAATATTATAATTTTCATACACATCAGGTTTAAGTTTGCGTTTTGACCTGAACATAAATCTAGCATTTAAAAATTGCGCTAAGAAATATACATCTACAGTGATATCTATAATAAAAGAATATCCATTACATACACGCTTTAAATTCAATAAATAACGTCATGTACCTAATAAAAGCAACAGAAATATTGATCATTTAAACTAGTTAATATTGAAAGCAAGACATTTAATTCGAGCCGGAAAATGTATTTTTAGTTTTTACTACAATAACATGTAACTCCGAAAATGTAACTATTATCGACACGGCGTAATCTGATCCCGCTTGTGATGCTCTTTACAACTATATGTATAAAGATCGCGTTTATTATCTATAGATCATCTTAATTTCATCCTAAATCTTTTATTTTTCATGTGGAATGTACTTATTACAAATATGTCAAAATTAAATTGGTATTCTTGATAATTGCATTTATTACTAACGTAACGATTCTTATTCATTAAGTATGATTACCCCAATCGAAGTGTGAGGGACGTAGCCAGGAAATCCTTGGGAGACGTCCACAGTATTGTTCCCTGTGTTTTGACTGGGGTTGCGTGGAAGTGTATCCACCGTCGTCCTGGCTTAGTACCCGCGAGTCCTAGTGCAAGTGACCGGTTAGCAAGCGCAATTGTCCTTAGCGGAAGGAGGCGCAGCGAGCGGGCGACCCGGCGACGCGGGCTTGTGCTGTACTCCCGACTCCGCGGCATTCAAGTCCAATCGCCCATCTTGAATGCTCTGGTATATTTTCTTAGCTGTCTCTAAGAAAGCCTCCTCTACATTTTGACCACTGAAATTCGTGTATTAAATTAGTAACGACTCGTTAAACAAGTAAATATTTGCATTAGAGTAGATGAACATAAATGTATAAAATTAACTAACGTTTTGGCACTAGCTTCCACGAACATTAAACCGTTTTCATCGGCGAACTGTTTAGCTTCTTCATATGTGACGTCTCTCTGGCCATCTAAGTCGGACTTGTTGCCGATTAGGAATATAACAGTGCTGGGGTTGGTCAAGTTTCGTGTGTCTGTAAGCCAGCTGCTCAGGTGATTGTATGTTGACCTGCAGTGGAGGGTAAAGATAAAGCGAGGTACAAAATTCTAAAGATATCAGTGGAATATACTGAAAACTATTGAGTTTGAATCTTATCACAGCTATTGAGAATTGGAGCTGAAGTTGACAAAGCACTAAATCGGGGGTTTAATACGGTTTTGGCGTTAGCTGGACCTTTGGGTATTTTAATGTTCAACAGAACAATATAGATGAGATCAAATGGAAGTTTAAAAAAAGTTCTAAATGCACATGTGTATTATGATTAGTTTTTTAACAAGTCTACTCAAAAGACATTGAGCACTAAATTACCAAAGCAGTTTCATAGTTCAAAGAGTTTACCAATTTTGTTATTTTAAGTATTTTGCAAAATCTACTCTAAAAATGTTTTTAACCAAAATGGAAATGGCCTTTCTTTGATGATTGTAGAGGTAGTCTTGTAATTGATGCTAAATATCTCGGAACTTAAAGACATCAAAACTTATTCAGAATTTATACAGGCCGGGAGATATAGATACTGGTGGCGGCTATACACATCCTACAAGAAATACAAAATACATTTATTTGAGGAAAAGCTAATGATAGAAAGAATGACTAAGAGGAAATAAGGCATCTTGACGATAATAAAGGTCCAAGATAAATTCCTATAATATTTTATATAAGTTTTTGTTTCAAAAAAGTGTTTTAGTACCAAAAACAATCTTGTTATAGAAGCATAACTATTGCCATTGTTAAAAAAAGACAGTTTTTTTACTCTTCATATCAATGTTATGGCTATCACTAGCTTTCATGTAAAAAATATTAATTATTCTTCTTAACATAAATTACATTTTGATACATGTATAATGACACCAGTATAAGAACGTTCATTTCTTACAACTTATTGTGGGGCCCAGTTTGCAAACTACCCTCACAGAAAGTTGCAGCACGAAAATTCTATTAATGTTGGCACCATAACCCAAAGGAAAATGCCGAATGTTATCAAACAGTGAAAGAAGTTAATGTAAACTAACCTAGCCGTTTATCGACTTTATGCAAGTTTTCGTTTTTTTTAATCCTTACATTGCAGGGCTGAGCCCAGTATTCCATTTCAATTTAGCATCTAAAGCGATACTGCAAAATACAACTGTACCTACAAAGTTCTAATTCATCATGTTAGTGGCCATCTGGTATAATTTTCACACAAAATTAGGTATATTTAATTGCAAATCAATTCAAATAGCAATGTTCTGGAAGGAGTCTCTGTGCCTTTTAACTTTAAATAACTGCGGTAGAATGCCAGTATTCCAAACTCTCAATAATCTTGATGTAGATTCTAAACTACTAATGTCTGAACTACAAGTGAGTTAATGGTGTAAGTACACATTACTACAGTGCTTCTAATTTCTTAATGTATCTTAATGGAACTCAAACAGCCAAAATCTACACTGTCCCTGCTTTATTGATTGTTAAGGTCAATATACAAAAGTAAAACAGTAATCAACTATACTGAGGGTCGTATTCCAGAACTGTACTCAATGCTCAAGTCAGAATTTGAGCAGACTTGAGTAAGATTTCGAGCACTGGAAATACGACCCTAATGGCAAGGACTTGAGTATGATTTCTAGTGCTTTGAATTATACTCAAGTCCTGACTTGAGCATTGATTAGAGTTCTAGAATACGACCCTTAGACTATCATTAAGGTTGGCATGAAGTTTTCGACGCATCGCCACACAGTGGGCCCAAATTGATAAATCTTGGACATAGGATTAACTTGTAGAGTATCGAGCTCTTTTTTTTATGTGATAGATAGATACGAAAATGTAATGTGCGTGGGTTGCTTATAGTATAGTGTCAATCATTTTCTATGTAGGAAAAAATAATCCGTCTGCATGTACTTGCGGCTTTGTAAGGTACGGGAAAATCGCGAACTGTATTTTCGTATACTTTGAGATAAAAAATAAAATGTATATATCTCCATACTTTTAAAGAAATTATACAAGAATAAAAGTTGTTAGGAATGTTATTATCTATCATATAAAAAAAAATTTGCTTGATACTCCACAAGTTATTGTTATGTCCAAGAATTATCAATTTGGGCCCACTGTGCACCAGCCTTACCCAAACATTCCTAAAACTAAAGCACAAGTGCTCCATATTTTGACTACCTATCAACTACTACTTTTAACAGATTGTGGTCCTTATAAAAAACGCCTATATCAATTTAAGTATAATATAAAGCCCCCCTGCAGAGCATGCATGCAGGTGGAGGCAATAGCGGCCGCACACCTGCTGCCCGAGAGATTTAAAATAAAATGGTTTGATTTAATTAATAATAAACAAAGGCTAACAATTAATCCAAAAATATGAAAAAATAAAATATACTTAATGATCAATATGAAAATGTAAAGTGAATATTAAGTTTTAGTTTATTTATTATTAGATTTTTGTGTGAACATTTTATGAACATGAATGTTTATTACGTTGCGGTACCCCACCAGGGTTCATGTTCATGGACTGAAAATTTTTAAATATCCACCAAATCAACTACATATTTGCAATAAATAAATTAATTATGACTTATGTCTATGATGTGTTAACCCAAATGTTAAGCTATAACATTAAATTTTGATAAGTGACCGAGTATGGTGAAGAAGCAACATCTTTTAAATAAGTAGAAATAAATGTAAGAGATTCAATCTATAATAATACCTTCTGGTGATATCATACACCATAAGGGCCCCAGCAGCTCCTCTGTAATAAGATCGAGTAACAGCTCTGAATCTCTCCTGGCCAGCTGTGTCCCAGATTTGCAGTTTGATCTTCTGGCCTGCCACTTCTATGATGCGAGTCCCAAACTCCACACCAATGGTGTGGGGACAATCAGCCATGACTGTTAAAAGGTATAGTATTCTAAAATAGCTTTTGTTTAAAGTACAGAGTTCTAGGACTATTTAATGTATTAGAGACATGACAGTAATTTTTTTACATGTATAAAATAAAAAGTTAAATACAATTCATTATTAATGTATTAATTGTATATAGAATGGATAAGCCTGAAATGCCTAACAGCATAGTTTATGACTGTTCAAAAAAATATATCCCAAGTAGTACATAATATGTTTTTTTTTCTACAAAGTGAAACTATTTTTAGCTTATTTTAGGTTTTTGTACACCACTATCACAAATTAATTAATTTTTTCGGTTTTTTGGTGTCACAATATTCTACATTAATTGTGTTAATATAATAGATAGGCAATAAATAGTATTGTGCTGTTTTTCTTAAACATTATTTATTTATTTTTCAGTCCAAAGATTTATTTTCCCTAAAGTTTGAGCGTCTTGAATACAAAAAAAATGTATGATAACTTGAGAGACCAACTATTCTAAAATAATGCGTAAAACATGGTTTTTGTAGTAACATAAACTCCTTTTGCACATTAATTGCAATAATTTTCTATTTACATTAGATAGAACAATGAATTATATTATTTTGAAATCTACTTTCAATAGACCTTTAAACTTTATGAAAAAAAAAAAATTACACTGAAAAATAAATTAAAATTTATTTTTAAAAAAATAGTGCAATACTTCCTTAGTCATACTATTTATTGCCAGTCTATTATATTAACACAGTTAATGTAGAATATTGGGATACTGAAGGAATTAGTTTGATTGTGGTCGAGGTTTACAAAAAACCTAAAATAATGCAAAAATAAATAATTAATTAAAAAAAATACCTTATTACTTGCGATATATATATTTTTAACAGTCATAAGCTATGCTGTTAGGCATTTCAGGCTTATTCATTCATTACTGGAACTGTACCTGTATGTATACTAAGACATTTTAATAATACATATAACTGACTTCACAATTTTTAGGATTAACTGCTATATAATGGCTTATGAGCATTACACACTATTAAGTATATAATACTCATAAACCATTATTGCTTTTTACAAAATATTGAATGAACAGTTAGAATACTTATTCATACAAAGATCGAACACTAAAAAAAACCTCCTACTCTACTATAATATAGTAATGATGATGAAATATAGTAAATGGTAGTAAAACATTGTGACATTCAATAAAATTGAAAGTTATAGTCAGAATAGTTGCTGAAATTTTTTTAAAGCCTCAGGCTTAGAAGCCTACACATGCACACATGGTAATGAAATGTAAACACACACTTTTTGTAATGATTTGTGAAGTACAATGCTTATCCTTTAATTCAGTATACTTTGTTTCCTTTATAAATCTACAAAACAGTAAAATATGCACCAGTTTTGAACAAATTAAATAACAAAAATAAAGAAATAGAACACTATTAAAACTGTTTCAAAATTCTTGAGATGATGTAAGAGATATGGAAATAAAATGGGTGTTTGATATTGTATTGATACAAACATTAAAAACAGGACTGCTAAAACAAGTATTTTCCAAGATAATGGTTCATAAATAGAATTATACAACAGGACTTACATTTTTTCTCTGTGAACTGATGCAGAAGACATGACTTTCCCACTCCCATGTCTCCAATGATAATGTACTTAAAAATGTAGGAATAGTTGTACGGTCCTGAGGTCATCTTGCTGAAAATAACAAATGCTAATATCATTATTTGTTACTATTGTAACTTTTTGGTTCATTAAAAAACTCTGTCAATAGTTTAGATTGTGAAAATTAAAAGGGCCTAAACAAGCAACATACCAATGTAGACACAAAATATAAATATTTTATAAATTCATTAAACAATAAAAGTGTTTAGTTTTTTTATTCATTACAGGTAATAAATATTCAATTAAGAAGATTATCGGAGTTATTATTATTCGGTGTAAAACAGATAAGTCGTACTGCTTTATTTATTGAATCAAGATCGATCATTATATGAGTCATCGTCGTAAATATTCTAAGGATTTAAAACCTTGTATTATTACAAATGGGGCTCCACCGACATTCGAAATAAGAACAGGCAAGTAGAACAATGACGGAACAATCAGTTTTGGTGTGGTGCAAACAATGCAGGGCTTGTCATGAGCATTTGCTTACGCTGTGCTGCTATGCCTTCGTGCAACACAAATCAGTCTTGGTATAATCACTCTCACAACAATGAACTATCATGTAAATTATGAAACTTACACAGCAAATTATGCACAATCAACTAAGAAAGTTAGCAATCGACAAAATACAACACTGCCTCTTTGTTTTCCGCGTTCCAAAATTACTTTATCGATGAAATAAAAAAATTGCCGTTCCTTCGTGAGAGAACACAGCTGTCAATGTCAAATGTCAAGTTAACAAAACGAGTCAACAACAAATCCTCCCCGTCCCCCATCCTTAGCTATGGAAGTCTGTAATTTTTATTCCATCCGATCATCATGAACAGCAATTGAGCCAATGACAATTTTTTTTTAGGTATAATGTTTTTCCATCCTAACATGAAATACATACATAGAGTCGTATTCCAGAACTCTACTCAATGCTCAAAACAAAAGAAAATTTCAATGTATATAAATCATTGAAATTTAATAAAAGTCATAAACTTAAAAAAATAAACTAATCTTGTTAGCAAGAATCGCTTCTAGACATATAAAGCTTAATAAGTAGAAATAAAATGGATTTCACACAGGGAAATTTAAAACAAATTGTATAGTATGAAATACGAAACAAATTCGAGTCACTTGACAAATTTCTATGTTGTCTACGACTTACATTTGATATTGCCATTTCTATAATAATCTTGCAGCCATAGTAGAACTATCACTACATTTTCAACACAAGTCATGTATTAAGTAAAAATCATAATAAAATGGACGCGTTACCACCATGGCTTTTTTTTTGCGTGCAGGCAACGATGGTGAGAGGTAGCCACTCCCAGCTATAATATATAAGTTTATTTTAACAAAAAGTTTTCACAAAAAAGGTCATTAAAATACGGGACGAGGCTAACCACAATCTCCGCTTGTAAATAAAACTGTTTTGGGACTTTTAAGGTTCCAACCGGCGCAGACATGTATCTAGATAGCGCCGCAAGTACAGTAATTCGTATGAAAACCAAGCGTACCACATTTTTGTACCCACTATGACGTCACAAGAACCATTTAAAAACCTCCTTCCACTCGCTCTAAATCGATTGATTGAACGGAATACGCATAAATACGCGTATTCTTTTCAACTGCCTCCGTGGCCGAATGGTTACCATGCTGGACTGCCACGCAGAGGTCCCAGGTTCGATTCCCAGCCGGGAGCAATAGTTGTATGGCCTACAATTATTTCTCTCGTGTGTTTGGGTATAATTTGTGGTTGTATATGTGTGTGTGTCCATGGCACCCGCGACACAGGGTTTCCCTAGTACGGGGCTATGTGTGTGCGTTATTTATTTATTTAATTAATCGATTATAAATAGAATAATTTTTGTTCAAGTATTTGTTGATTACAAGTAGTCGTAATAATAATAATGTAGAAAAATACTAGAATAAGTTAGTTAAGTCCTTTATTTTACTTGTTTATAAAAAAATGTTTAAAAAATTAAGGCTTTAATTTTTAATCGACTTCAAATATTGAAATTATTGTACTTCCAATAAAATGAGCTTATTATATAACATATTTTTGTAATAGAAGATCTTACCGATTAACTTAAATAACGAATACGCATGTCAATATATGAACTTGCGACTGCCTTAATTAATTTTACTAGATGGTTTTCTGTTGGTAATTGATCAACTTGATGAATACCAAGACAAATGAAAATGTTACTGCTGACAAAATATGGTAAAATCTTATTAATCTGAGGAGGTTTACTTAATGATAGCCGCATGTGAAACTTTTGTGATTTGTTTATTATTTCTCGGATTTCTAACTCTGCTACTCTGCATATTTGGATACCATCTTAAGTGGCATAAACTAGACCACCTTCGTCCTCGAAAGCAACGAACTCATTCATATGATAAACTCCAGGTTTTTGTAAAGACAGCGCACTGTTAATTCTTTGCATTATGTATATTTTTTTGTAGTACTCATACTACACGTCCGGCAATGTAAGTAATTATTTGTTCACTATATTCGGACATTCGAGGCAACGTGCTGCGAAAATTATCGAAATTACAGATACTAGGTACTGATAATATATAGTACAAAACTGAAAAAAAAAAACGAAAAGGTACTAAACGTTATAACAAAAGAGTTATAGAATATTTTTATATTATTGCTAAGTTCATAATAATTTCCATCCCTTTGTTTTCAAAATCGATCAGAATTGAGAACAGTGCTGCCTAATGTATACATCACTAAATGTTAAATTTGGCCAAAGAAATGTACAAGCGGCCGTACCACGAAACTGGATGTATTATACAAAAGTGCGTTCGTTCGATATTCATGGTGTATTAACAAAGTATCACAAATATATCGCACCAAGTAAAAGCCGCAATGTATTACAAATATGAGACATACACTCGGTCGCATATTTGTTTTCTCGGAATTCGTACAAAAGCAAAATAATTGTTTTTAAAATAAATTATGTATCTTCTGATTACAAAATCACTTGCTCGTGTAAGGAAACCTCCCTGTTTATCCGTTTACCCACAGTTATGGTGCTTTTACAGTTCATAATGGCACAATTAAACATTTTTCGCGTTGTCGACTGGTGTTTATCTACGATAACGGTCGAGCGGGTTCCAAAGTGTAGCAGCGGTATTTAAGTGAATTTCACTTACTTTGGGCACGCGAAATACACTTGCGGCGTCTATCTAGATATGTGTCTGTAGTTCCAACTTTGTCGATAGTGCATGTTAAACAGAAGTAATGTGTCGATTGATCAAATTTTTTTATTGTAAGGTTCTGGGATTAATATTTTTTTATTGATTACATAATAATGTGTTTTAAATCTGTTTTATGCATTTGTTCTAATAATTTTTATCTTAATTTACTATTGGTGAATAATGTCATCACTTCATATTACCTTTTGCTTTTGTTTCCTATTTTGATAAATTTTCTAAATTTGAAATTGGTCACCCATAGATATCAAATGTCAAAGAGTTTCAATTCCGAAAACATTGACAGGTGATTGCTAATTATTTGCTAGAGCAGGAAAAAAATTGTAATTAAAATTACGTTAAAATTTAGTATTTATAAAAGATATAAGCTTTCTGTATAGTATTATTACTATCAATTCAGTCTACAACAATGGCTGGTCAAGACGATAACAAAGTCAATGGAGATGCATCAGTCTCTCAATGTGATGTAGACCCAACTGAAGATGATCAACATTCTGATACAAATCTTCGCGAAGGTGAATGTGATTGTAATATACCTAAGTAGTTGATAGGAAATAAATTAAAAAAAAAAAAAAAAAAAAAAATTAACTAGATTATAAAGTCAACTCTATATTATAGCAAGGTCAATATCTATAATGTATGTAGGTTTGTTTCGATAAAAGTTTCAAAACATTCTCAGGTTTTTTTGCTTAGTAAACTGTTTTGGTGCTAATGTGGGTCAAAAAGACATCTGAAACATTATACATAAACCTGTTCTGTAAGAAGAATATATACAACTAAAATATATTGTATTTACTATATTTAAGAGAGTGACCCTATGTTAAATGCACTTATATTTTGCAGAATATGATTTCCTGGATTCTAAATTAGACGAATTGAATTCAGTCCTTGATGTGCTGGAGCAAAAGAATGATGCCATTCATGAACGTCTGAAGGAACTTCTACAGTCCAACATTGAGATCAGAAATGAACTACGGAAAGAGAACATAGACAATGAAGAAGTAAATAACGCCTAATACAAAAGCTTGTATACATACTTAAAGTAAACAATAATGTACCTGTGAATTATAATTTATGTTGGAAAGCTGCATGTTCACTAAAGAATAAATATCATTTAGGAATTTTTTTTTAGTTCGATGTCACTAGATGTATTTGCAGTGTCTTCTTTAATAGGGATTTTTAAAGGTAGAATATTGTTTAATTTTGAAACTAACGCCCCTAAATACTTATCTGTATTTATCTTGTTGTGTCACATTTCCAGTTCATAGTTGTTAAGACATGTTTGGTAAAAGTTGCAGGAATATGCACTAAGTTGCTAGATTCATATATTAAATTAAGTTTGTTCTTTAGTGAATACGTAAAGTAGGATATAATGTATTTTATTGGTGTATTTACTATACACTTCTGTTGTGGCAATGGCAATATTTTACAAGCCGTCAACTTAGTTTAAAGTGTGCCACATAATTTTATTGTAAAATGATAGTTTGTGATATTACTTAAAAAGGAAAATTCACGATTTACTATAAAATTTATTTAGTTTCTAATCAAGTGAACGTCACTATACTACAAGAACGTTTGAATAGTTTCATGTTACAGTATTATAAAAATAATTTTGGTTACTTTATATATCATTATAGATGTGAGGAAGATAGCAAATAAAATTGTAAATTGTTAAATAAAACAACAGATATTGTTTTTTTTCTACCAACACAGGTGTACAGTAATTTAAATCATTCACTATGTTATAGTTAAATTTAAAATCATTCTAATATTATACTTTAGTGAGAAGATGTCTGAACAAAGCGTAGACCGCAATATCCACAAGCATGCTCTCCTGGCTTATCCTGAAAAATTACAAACATGTTATTGAAAAATTCTTAAAATAAAAGTAGTCAACAAACTTAAGCTAAATCATGTAGCTATTGTCTTATACATAAGTTGTAACAGATAGTAACCAAATTGATGTAAACTCTAGGATGTCCCTCAGGTCCACTGCCTCCATCACACCATACCACACTTTGATCAACTGCCTGAGGCGGCACTGCAGCTATCAAGTTCACAGCCCAGTTCGGGTTTACTTGCTTGGGGCTGTTCATAAATCTAGCTAGTCTGTAGTCCTCCGTATCCCATTTCTGTGAAAAAATATAACAATTGCTTACACACATGGAGCTGGCGATAATTTTGTTGTTCTGATGATTATGATACAAGTATGTGTGCATAATCAATTCGATAATTTTAAGACAGGTCCTTTTGGGGTCGTCGGATACAGTTTAGCACCATAGTAGGAAAATAACAATTGTTATGTAAGGCTCAGTAAGAAAAAATCTTCACTTGAGCTATGCGCCGCACAGCATTTATGTAATGAGCGTAGGAACGTAAGGCTTATAATATGATAAATACCTGGCCTGTATGAGTGTAGGTATCCTCAGGAACACCACATCCACCTGCATTGCGACTCAATACTAGAGGCCCTTGCTTCGTCACAGCTGATTTTAAGAGGGGTGATAAACGCGACACCGACTTATTCATGGCTCTGCACAAACATACATACGCTCGTTATTGGTTACTGTAACAAAGTGTTAATTATTAAATAATACAAATGAAATTATCTTCGACCTGTCGATCAACACAGTACACCAAAATGTCAAAGTCAAAATCTAATTCTAAAATTCACCACTAGATGTCGCTTGAATATCTGTACTCTCATTGGTTGATAATCAGTCATGATTTTTTTTTAAATTTATTAAGGCTTTGGCAAAGCCATTAGCCTAAACATGAAGTTTAATTATGTTTCTGTAAATATGGCCGCCACAAAGAGGATAGGCAATTTGAGGCGGCGTGCTTGGATTGACTCGGGGTTTCTTAAAACGGGCCGATAAGTGTATTTTAGTTCGAGATTCGTATAATTTCGCGTTTTAATCTTCGATTAAGGCACAATAGCACTATCCTATTCTACTTTAAACTAGATTTCACAAAATAATTTAAAGTCAAAATAAAAACGACACTTTTCCCTCCAAAAGGTCCAGAGCGAATCTTGTGATCAGTCATGATATTCTGCATGAACTAGTTTACAACCAATAAGATGGTCTAATAAAAAAAATGTCGTAGTATGTATACATTCTAATATTAACAGGCAAAGACTGAATTGCATAATTCCAATCGATGGACAAAAGAAAACGAAAATCGTCTTATTATCTATTTGTCTTTAGTCTCAAACTCACATAATTATATTCAATTAATTGTAACAGATCATCGCGCATTATCGTAATACCTTGTACAATGTTACAGATCACTGACTTCAAATTTTGAAGCTTTCTATTGACTTGTATTCATTTACATAGGTTGACAATAATAAAAAACACTAAACCCATTCACGAAAATACATTAAATAAAACATTAATTGTAGTAAATAATTATTTTATTAAATAATGCCATTTAAATAGAATGACAACGGCACTGCCCTACAAAACAAAATATTAAAGCATTACATTATTTTTATAACGACGTTATACATGCTGATGTATTTAGCAACAACAAAAGGTTTAAGCGAATACTTTGAGATCGTTTGCAAATTGTGTATCAGTGTCCACAGCTCGCCCTGTTATAGAATCCGAAATTCCGAAATCATCTACAGTGTCATCCAATGTGTTTCTGAAACATAAAATAAATGTAAAGTACAATTTTATTATTATCACTCATACTCATCCCACTTTCAATTATTAGTAATTTTCGTGAAAATTCGCAATACATATACAAGATTTATATTCTCTTAAAGTTTAAAACTGCCTTTGTGGCCTCGGTCCCGGGTTCGCTTCCTGGGCCGGGAGAAATGTTTGTTTGGCCTACATTTCTCTTGTGAGTTTGGGTGTAATTTGTGGTTGTCTATGTGTGTCCATGGCATTCGAGACACAGAGTTTCTTTCCCTAGTGCTATGAGTGTGTGTGTTAAAAAAGAAAAAAGTAGGTGTTTCTAACATTAAGCAATCACCTACCTGCTCAAAGCTCGATTAATATCTACTTCGCCAGAGAAGCTATCAGAATCGTCGTTCAGAGATGTTTGGGAATCTGAAACAAATCAAAGAAAAAAATATATAAGGTAGTAGTCACGACTATCATTTGCATAAACGATAGGCAAGACCAAGATCGATATTTCATAGAAAGAAGCTTAGAAATTGCCGTGAATTGCTTAGAAGGGCCGGATTTATTTAAGGCTTACAAGGAGGACTTTTTAAAAATTGTATTGAGTTTCGTAGAAAGCGACACGCCTGTCCTTAGCAGGCCCGGCGCCAACGTGTGTCTTGGGTTGGATACAAGCAACCGGCAACCAGAGGCGAATATACTATTTTCATATTATATGAAGTCGCCGGTTGCGGCAACCGGACACGTTCGCCGGTTGCGGCAACCGGACACGATCGCCGGTTGCCGCAATGCAAACTGGCAACCGAACATTTTCATACAATTTCGATTGCGGCAACCGGACACGATCGCCGGTTGCCGCAATCGA